>NW_027311897.1:497500-540000 GCF_040954645.1 Diabrotica undecimpunctata | reverse complement strand
GGCAGGGCCTTCTTGCCTCGGCCGTGTTCTTATTTCTGCAAGACGAACGGACACACACACACACACACATACTTACACACGCACACACACACGCACACACGCACACACACACACATACACTCTTCACCTCTCGACTCCTACTTATTAGTCGCCTCTTACCACAGGCAGGGCCTTCTTGCCTTGGGGGTGTTCTTATCTCTGCAAGCCGAACGGACACACACACATACTCACACACTCACACACACACGCACACACGCACACACACACATACACTCTTCACCTCTCGACTCCTACCCATTAGTTGCGTCTTAACGACAGGCAGTGCCTTCTTGCCACGGCCGTGTTCTCATCTCTGCGAGCCGACCGGACACACACACACACACACTGACACACACACATACACACACACACTCACACACGCACGCACACACGCACACACACATACACTCTTCACCTCTCGACTCCTACCCATTATTCTCCTCTTACGACAGGCAGGGACTTCTTGCCACGGCCGTGTTTTTATCTCTGCAAGCCAAACGGACACACACACACGCACACACACACACACACACGCACACGCACACGCACACGCACACGCACACACTCTCCACCTCTCGACTCCTATCCATTAGTCGCCTCTTACGACAGGCATGGCCTTCTTGCCACCGCTTTTTTCTTATCTCTGCGAGCGAAGGGACACACACACACACATACACACACACACACTCACACACACACACGCACATACGCACGCACACACGCACACACACATACATTCTTCACCTCTCTAATCCTACCTATTAGTCGCCTCTCACGACAGGCAGGGCCTTCTTGCCTCGGCCGTGTTCTTATTTCTGCAAGACGAAAGGACACACACACACACACACATACTTACACACGCACACACACACACGCACACACACACACATACACTCTTCACCTCTCGACTCCTACTTATTAGTCGCCTCTTACCACAGGCAGGGCCTTCTTGCCTTGGGGGTGTTCTTATCTCTGCAAGCCGAACGGACACACACACATACTCACACACTCACACACACACGCACACACGCACACACACACACATATACTCTTCACCTCTCGACTCCTACTTATTAGTCGCCTATTACGATAGGCAGGGCCTGCTTGCCTCGGTCGTGTTCTTATTTCTGCAAGCCGAACTAATACACACACATACTCACACACGCACACACACACGCACACACGCACACACACACATACACTCTTCACCTCTCGACTCCTACTTATTAGTCGCCCATTACAAGAGGCAGGGCCTTCTTGCCTCTGCCGTATTTTTATCTTTACAAGCCAAACAGACACACACACATACACACACACTTACACAGGCTACCACACGCACACGCACACGCACACACTCTCCACCTCTCGACTCCTATCCATTAGTCGCCTCTTACGACAGGCATGGCCTTCTTGCCACCGCTTTTTTCTTATCTCTGCGAGCGAAGGGACACACACACACACACATACACACACACACTCACACACACACACGCACATACGCACGCACACACGCACACACACATACATTCTTCACCTCTCTAATCCTACCTATTAGTCGCCTCTCACGACAGGCAGGGCCTTCTTGCCTCGGCCGTGTTCTTATTTCTGCAAGACGAACGGACACACACACACACACACTCACACACGCACACACACGCACACTCACACACATACACTCTTCAAATCCCGACTCCTACCCATTAGTCGCCTCTTACGAAAGGCAGGGCCTTCTTGCCACGGCCGTGTTCTTATCTCTGAGAGCCGACTGGACACACACACACACACTCACACACGCACACACACGCACACACGCACTTACACACATACACTCTTCACCACTCGACTCCTACGCATTAGTCGCCGCTTACGACAGGCAGGGCCTTCTTGGCACGGACGTGTCCTTATCACTGCGAGCCGACCGGACACACACACTCACATACGCACACACACACGCACACACGCACACACACACACACACACACATACACTTTTCACCTCTCGACTCCTATCCATTATTCTCCTATTACGACAGGCAGGGACTTCTTGCCACGGCCGTGTTCTTATCTCTGCAAGCCGAACGGACACACACACATACTCACACACGCACACACACACGCACACACGTACACACACACATACACTCTTCACCTCTCGACTCCTACCCATTAGTCGCCTCTTACGACAGGCAGGGCCTTCTTGCCACGGCCGTGTTCTCATTTCAGCGAGCTGACCGGACACACACACACGCACACACAAACACACGCACACAGGCACAAACGCACACATGCAAACGCACACGCACACGCACACACTCTCCACCTCTCGAGTGCTATCCATTAGTCGCCTCTTAAGACAGGCAGAGCCTTCCTGCAACGAACGCATTCTTATCTCTGCGAGCCGAAAGGACACACACACACACTCACACACAAACACACACACGCAAGCACACATACACTATTCACCTCGCGACTTCGGCCCATTATTCTCCTCTTACGACAGGCAGGGACTTCTTGCCACGGCCGTGTTCTTATCTCTACAAGCCGAACGGACACACAAACATACACACACAATCACACACGCACACACACGCACACACGCACACACACACATATACACTCTTCACCACTCGACTCCTACCCATTAGTCGCCTCTTACGACAGGCAGGGCCTTCTTGCCACGGCCGTGTTCTTATCTCTGCGAGCCTACTGGACACACACACACTCACACACACAAATACACACACACACTCACACACGCACACACACGCACACACGCACACACACACACACATACACTCTTCACCTCTCGACTCCTACCCATTAGTCGCCTCTTACGACAGGCAGGGCCTTCTTGCCACGGCCGTGGTCTTATCTCTGCGAGCCGACAGGACACACACACACACTCACACAAGCACACACACGCACACACGCACACACACACATACACTCTTCACCTCTCGACTTCTACCCATTAGTCACCGCTTACGACAGGCAGGGCCTTCTTGGCACGGACGTGTTCTTATCTCTGCGAGCCGACCGGACACACACACACTCACACACGCACACACACACGCACACACGCACACACACACATACACTCTTCACCTCTCGACTCCTACCAATTAGTCGCCACTTACGACAGGCAGGGCCTTCTTGCCTCGGCCGTAAGCTTATCTCTGCAAGCCGAACGGACACACACACACTCACACACACACGCACGCACACACGCACACACACTCACACACACACACACACAAATACACTCTTCACCTCTCGACTCCTACCCATTAGTCGCCTCTTACGACAGGCATGGCCTTCTTGCCTCGTCCGTATTCTAATCTCTGCGAGCCGAATGGACACACACATACATACACACACACTTACACACGCACAAACACACACACACCCACACACGCACACACACACATACACTATTCACCTCTCGACTCCTACCTATTAGTCGCCCCATACAAGAGGCAGGGCCTTCTTGCCTCGGCCGTATTCTTATTTTTGCAAGCCAAACAGACACACACACACATACACACACACTTACACACGCACACACACGCACACGCCTCTTACGACAGGCAGGGCCTTCTTGCCACGGCCGTGTTCTCATTTCTGCAAGCCGAACGGACACACACACACACGCACACACAAACACACGCACACAGGCATACACGCACACACGCACACGCACACGCACACACTCTCCACCTCTCGACTCCTCTCCATTAGTCGCCTCTTAAGACAGGCAGGGCCTTCTTGCCACAGACGTATTCCTATCTCTGCGAGCCGAACGGACACATACACACACTTGCACACACACACACACACACACACACACACACACACACACACACACACACATACACGCTTCACCTCTCGACTCCTACCAATTAGTCGCTCCTTACAGCAAGCATGGCCTTCTTGCCACAGACGTATTCTTATCTCTGCGAGCCAAAGGGATACACACACACACACATACACACACACGTACTCACACACACACGCACACACGCACACACACATACACTCTTCACCTCTCGACTCCTACCTATTAGCTGCCTCTTACGTTAGGCAGGGCCTTCTTGCCTCGGTCGTGTTCTTATTTCTGCAAGCCGAACTAACACACACACATACTCACACACGCACACACGTACGCACACACGCACACACACACATACACTCACACACACACAAACACGCACACACGCACACACACATACACTCTTCACCCCTCGACTCCGACTTATTAGTCGCCTCTTACGACAGGCAGGGCCTTCTTGCCACGGCCGTGTTCTTATCTCTGCGAGCCGACCGGGCACACTCACACACTCACACACGCACACACACAAACACACGCACTTACACACATACACTCTTCACCTCTCGACTCCTACGCATTAGTCGCCGCTTACGACAGGCAGGGCCTTCTTGGCACGGACGTATACCTATCTTAGCGAGCCGAACGGACACACACACACTTGCACACATACACACACACACATACACGCTTCACCTATCGACTACTACCCATTAGTCGCTCCTTACAGCAAGCATGGCCTTCCTGCCACGGACGTATTCTTATCTCTGCGAGCCGAAGGGATACACACACACATACACACACATACACACACACACACACATACACACACACATACTCACACACGCACGCACACACGCACACACACATACACTCACACACACACAAACACGCACACACGCACACACACATACATTCTTCACCTCTCGAATCCTACCTATTAGTCGCCTCTTACGATAGGCAGGGCCTTCTTGCCTCGGTCGTGCTCTTATCTCTGCAAGCCGAACGGACACACACACACATACACACACACTCTCACACGCACTCACACGCACATACGCACACACATATACACTCTTCACCACTCGACTCCTACCCATTAGTCGCCTCTTACGACAGGCAGGGCCTTCTTGCCACGGCCGTGTTCTTATCTCTGCGAGCCGACTGGACACACACACTCACACACACAAATACACACACACACTCACACACGCACACACACGCACACACGCACACTCACACACACATACACTCTTCACCTCTCGACTCCTACCCATTAGTCGCCTCTTACGACAGGCAGGGCCTTCTAGCCACGGCCGTGTTCTTATCTCTGCGAGCCGACTGGACACACACACACTCACACACACAAATACACACACACACTCACACACGCACACACACGCACACTCACACACACATACACTCTACACCTCTCGACTCCTACCCATTAGTCGCCTCTTACGACAGGCAGGGCCTTCTTGCCACGGCCGTGTTCTTATCTCTGCGAGCCGACCGGGCACACTCACACACTCACACACGCACACACACAAACACACGCACTTACACACATACACTCTTCACCTCTCGACTCCTACGCATTAGTCGCCGCTTACGACAGGCAGGGCCTTCTTGGCACGGACGTTTCCTTATCACTGCGAGCCGACAGGACACACACACTCACACACGCACACACACACATACACTCTTCACCTCTCGACTCCTCCCCATTAGTCGCCTCTTACGACAGGCAAGGCCTTCTTGCCTCGGCCGTATTCTTATCTCTGCAAGCCGAACGGACACATACACACTCACACACACAAGCACGCACACACGCACACACACGCACACACACAAAAACACTCTTCACCTCTCGACTCCTCCCCATTAGTCGCCTCTTACGACAGGCAAGGCCTTCTTGCCTCGGCCGTATTCTTATCTCTGCCAGCCAAACAGACACACACACATACACACACACTTACACACGCACACACACGCACACACGCACACACACACATACACTCTTCACCTCTCGACTCCTACCAATTAGTCGCCACTTACGACAGGCAGGGCCTTCTTGCCTCGGCCGTATTCTTATCTCTGCAAGCCGAACGGACACACACACACTCACACACACATGCACGCACACACGCACACACACGCACACACACACACACACAAATACACTCTTCACCTCTCGACTCCTACCCATTAGTCGCCACTTACGACAGGCAGGGCCTTCTTGCCTCGGCCGTATTCTTATCTCTGCAAGCCGAACGGACACACACACACTCAAACACAGACGCACGCACACACGCACACACACGCACACACGCACACACACACATGCACTCTTCACCTCTCGACTCCTACCAATTAGTCGCCACTTACGACAGGCAGGGCCTTCTTGCCTCGGCCGTATTCTTATCTCTGCAAGCCGAACGGACACACACACACTCACACAAACACGCACGCTCACACGCACACACACGCACACACGCACACACACACATACACTCTTCACCTCTCGACTCCTACCTATTAGTCGCCTCTTACGATAGGCAGGGCCTTCTTGCCTCGGTTGTGCTCTTATCTCTGCAAGCCGAACTAACACACACACATACTCACACACGCACACACGCATACACACATACACTTTTCACCTCTCGACTCCTACTTATTAGTCGCCCCTTACAAGAGGCAGGACCTTCTTGCCTCGGCCGTATTCTTATCTCTGCAGGCCAAAAACAGACACACACACATACACACACACACGCACACACACGCACACACGCACACACACACACACATACACTTTTCACCTCTCGACTCCTACCCATTAGTCGCCTCTTAACGACAGGCAGTGCCTTCTTGCCACGGCCGTGTTCTCATCTCTGCGAGCCGACCGGACACACACACACACTTACACACACACATACACACACACACTCACACACGCACGCACACACGCACACACATACATACACTCTTCACCTCTCGACTCCTACCCATTATTCTCCTCTTACGACAGGCAGGGACTTCTTGCCACAACCGTGTTCTTATCTCTGCAAGCCAAACGGACACACACACACGCACACACACACACGCACACGCACCCGCACACGCACACACTCTCCACCTCTCGACTCCTATCCATTAGTCGCCTCTTACGACAGGCATGGCCTTCTTGCCACCGCTTTTTTCTTATCTCTGCGAGCGAAGGGACACACACACACATACACACACACACTCACACACACATGCACACACGCACGCACACACGCACACACACATACACTCACACACACACAAACACGCACATACGCACACACATACATTCTTCACCTCTCTAATCCTACCTATTAGTCGCCTCTCACGACAGGCAGGGCCTTCTTGCCGCGGCCGTATTCTTATCTCTGCAAGCCGAACGGACACACACACACTCACACACACACGCACGCACACACGCACACACACGCACACACACACACACACAAATACACTCTTCACCTCTCGACTCCTACCCATTAGTCGCCACTTACGACAGGCAGGGCCTTCTTGCCTCGGCCGTATTCTTATCTCTGCAAGCAGAACGGACGCACACACTCACACACACACGCACGCACACACACACACACGCACACACGCACACACACACATACACTCTTCACCTCTCGACTCCTACCAATTAGTCGCCACTTACGATAGGCAGGGCCTTCTTGCCTCGGCCGTATTCTTATCTCTGCAAGCCGAACGGACACACACACACTCACACACACACGCACTCTTACACGCACACACACGCACACACGCACACACACACATACACTCTTCACCTCTCGACTCCTACCTATTAGTCGCCTCTTACGATAGGCAGGGCATTCTTGCCTCGGTTGTGCTCTTATCTCTGCAAGCCGAACTAACAAACACACCTACTCACACACGCACACACGCACACACGCATAAACACATACACTCTTCACCTCTCGACTCCTACTTATTAGTCGCCCCTTACAAGAGGCAGGGCCTTCTTGCCTCGGCCGTATTCTTATCTCTGCAAGCCAAACAGACACAAACATATACACACACACACACGCACACACACGCACACACGCACACACACACACATACACTCTTCACCTCTCGACTCCTACCTATTAGTTGCCTCTAAACGACAGGCAGTGCCTTCTTGCCACCGCCGTGTTCTCATCTCTGCGAGCCGACCGGACACACACACACACTGACACACACACATACACACACACACTCACACACGCACGCACACACGCACACACACATACACTCTTCACCTCTCGACTCCTACCCATTATTCTCCTCTTACGACAGGCAGGGCCTTCTTGCCACGGCAAGAAGACGGCTCTGCGAGCCGACCGGACACACGAACACTGACACACACACACTCACACATACACTCACACACATGCACACACGCACACACACACATACACTCTTCACCTCTCGACTCCTACCTATTAGTCGCCTCTTACGATAGGCAGGGCCTTCTTGCCTCGGCCGTGTTCTTATCTCTGCAAGCCGAACAGACACACACACATACACACACACCTACACACGCACACACACGCACACACACACATACACTCTTCACCTCTCGACTCCTACCAATTAGTCGCCACTTACGACAGGCAGGGCCTTCTTGCCGCGGCCGTATTCTTATCTCTGCAAGCCGAACGGACACACACACACTCACACACACACGCACGCACACACGCACACACACGCACACACACACACACACAAATACACTCTTCACCTCTCGACTCCTACCCATTAGTCGCCACTTACGACAGGCAGGGCCTTCTTGCCTCGGCCGTATTCTTATCTCTGCAAGCAGAACGGACGCACACACTCACACACACACGCACGCACACACACACACACGCACACACGCACACACACACATACACTCTTCACCTCTCGACTCCTACCAATTAGTCGCCACTTACGACAGGCAGGGCCTTCTTGCCTCGGCCGTATTCTTATCTCTGCAAGCCGAACGGACACACACACTAACACACACACGCACTCTTACACGCACACACACGCACACACGCACACACACACATACACTCTTCACCTCTCGACTCCTACCTATTAGTCGCCTCTTACGATAGGCAGGGCATTCTTGCCTCGGTTGTGCTCTTATCTCTGCAAGCCGAACTAACAAACACACCTACTCACACACGCACACACGCACACACGCATACACACATACACTCTTCACCTCTCGACTCCTACTTATTAGTCGCCCCTTACAAGAGGCAGGGCCTTCTTGCCTCGGCCGTATTCTTATCTCTGCAAGCCAAACAGACACAAACATATACACACACACGCGCACACACACGCACACACGCACACACACACACATACACTCTTCACCTCTCGACTCCTACCCATTAGTTGCCTCTAAACGACAGGCAGTGCCTTCTTGCCACCGCCGTGTTCTCATCTCTGCGAGCCGACCGGACACACACACACACTGACACACACACATACACACACACACTCACACACGCACGCACACACGCACACACACATACACTCTTCACCTCTCGACTCCTACCCATTATTCTCCTCTTACGACAGGCAGGGCCTTCTTGCCACGGCAAGAAGACGGCTCTGCGAGCCGACCGGACACACGAACACTGACACACACACACTCACACATACACTCACACACATGCACACACGCACACACACACATACACTCTTCACCTCTCGACTCCTACCTATTAGTCGCCTCTTACGATAGGCAGGGCCTTCTTGCCTCGGCCGTGTTCTTATCTCTGCAAGCCGAACGGACACACAGACATACTCACACCCGCACACACACATGCACACACGCACACACACACATACACTCTTCACCTCTCGACTCCTACCTATTAGTCGCCTCTTACGATAGGCAGGGCCTTCTTGCCTCGGCCGTGTTCTTATCTCTGCAAGCCGAACGGACACACACACATACTCACACCCGCACACACACATGCACACACGCACACACACACATACACTCTTCACCTCTCGACTCCTACCTATTAGTCGCCTTTTACGATAGGCAGGGCCTTCTTGCCTCCGTCGTGTTCTTATCTCTGCAGGCCGAACTAACACACACACATACTCACACACGCACACACACACGCACACACACATACACTCTTCACCTCTCGACTCCTACTTATTAGTCGCTCCTTTCAAGCGGCAGGGCCTTTTTGCCTCGGCCGTATTCTTATCTCTGCATGCCAAACGGACACACAAACATACACACGCACGCACACACACACACATATACACTCTTCACCTCTCGACTCCTACCCATTATTCTCCTCTTACGACAGGCATGGCCTTCTTGCCACGGACGTATTCTTATCTCTGCGAGCCGAACGGACACACACACACACACTCGCACACACACATACACATACACGCTTCACCTATCGACTCCTACCCATTAGTCGCCTCTTACGACATTCAGGGACTTTTTGCCACGGCCGTGTTCTTATCTCTGCGAGCCGAACGGACACACACACTCTCTCACACACACACGCACACACGCACACACGCACACGCACACACTTTCCACCTCTCGACTTCTATCCATTAGTCGCCTCTTAAGACAGGCAGGGCCTTCTTGCCACGGCCGTATTTTTATCTCTGCAAGCCGAACGGATACACACACTCACACACACACGCACGCACACACGCACACACACACACACAAATACACTCTCCACCTCACGACTCCTACCCATTAGTCGCATTTTACGACTGGCATGTCCTTCTCGTCTCGACCGTATTCTAATCTCTGCGAGCCGTTACGGACACTTACATACATACACACACACTAACAAACGCACAAACACAAACACGCACACACACATACACTCTTCACCTCTCGACTCCTACCCATTAGTCACCTCTTACGACAGGCATGGCATTCTTGCCACCGCTGTTTTCTTTTCTCTGCGAGCCGAAGGGACACACATACACACACACACTCACAGACACACACACACACACACGCACACACGCACACACACATACACACTTCACCTCTCGATTCCTACCTATTAGTCGCCCCTTACAAGAGGCAGGGCCTTCTTGCCTCGGCCGTATTCTTATCTCTGCAAGCCGAACGGACACACAAACACTCACACACACATGCACGCACACACGCACACACACGCACACACACACACACACACAAATACACTCTTCACCTCTCGACTCCTACCCATTAGTCGCCACTTACGACAGGCAGGGCCTTCTTGCCTCGGCCGTATTCTTATCTCTGCAAGCCGAACGGACACACACACACTCAAACACAGACGCACGCACACACGCACACACACGCACACACGCACACACACACATGCACTCTTCACCTCTCGACTCCTACCAATTAGTCGCCACTTACGACAGGCAGGGCCTTCTTGCCTCGGCCGTATTCTTATCTCTGCAAGCCGAACGGACACACACACACTCACACACACACGCACGCTCACACGCACACACACGCACACACGCACACACACACATACACTCTTCACCTCTCGACTCCTACCTATTAGTCGCCTCTTACGATAGGCAGGGCCTTCTTGCCTCGGTTGTGCTCTTATCTCTGCAAGCCGAACTAACACACACACATACTCACACACGCACACACGCATACACACATACACTTTTCACCTCTCGACTCCTACTTATTAGTCGCCCCTTACAAGAGGCAGGACCTTCTTGCCTCGGCCGTATTCTTATCTCTGCAGGCCAAAAACAGACACACACACATACACACACACACGCACACACACGCACACACGCACACACACACACACATACACTTTTCACCTCTCGACTCCTACCCATTAGTCGCCTCTTAACGACAGGCAGTGCCTTCTTGCCACGGCCGTGTTCTCATCTCTGCGAGCCGAACGGACACACACACACACACTTACACACACACATACACACACACACTCACACACGCACGCACACACGCACACACATACATACACTCTTCACCTCTCGACTCCTACCCATTATTCTCCTCTTACGACAGGCAGGGACTTCTTGCCACGGCCGTGTTCTTATCTCTGCAAGCCGAACGGACACACACACACTCACACACACACGCACTCTTACACGCACACACACGCACACACGCACACACACACATACACTCTTCACCTCTCGACTCCTACTTATTAGTCGCCCCTTACAAGAGGCAGGGCCTTCTTGCCTCGGCCGTATTCTTATCTCTGCAAGCCAAACAGACACAAACATATACACACACACACGCACACACACGCACACACGCACACACACACACATACACTCTTCACCTCTCGACTCCTACCCATTAGTTGCCTCTAAACGACAGGCAGTGCCTTCTTGCCACCGCCGTGTTCTCATCTCTGCGAGCCGACCGGACACACACACACACTGACACACACACATACACACACACACTCACACACGCACGCACACACGCACACACACATACACTCTTCACCTCTCGACTCCTACCCATTATTCTCCTCTTACGACAGGCAGGGCCTTCTTGCCACGGCAAGAAGACGGCTCTGCGAGCCGACCGGACACACGAACACTGACACACACACACTCACACATACACTCACACACATGCACACACGCACACACACACATACACTCTTCACCTCTCGACTCCTACCTATTAGTCGCCTCTTACGATAGGCAGGGCCTTCTTGCCTCGGCCGTGTTCTTATCTCTGCAAGCCGAACGGACACACAGACATACTCACACCCGCACACACACATGCACACACGCACACACACACATACACTCTTCACCTCTCGACTCCTACCTATTAGTCGCCTCTTACGATAGGCAGGGCCTTCTTGCCTCGGCCGTGTTCTTATCTCTGCAAGCCGAACGGACACACACACATACTCACACCCGCACACACACATGCACACACGCACACACACACATACACTCTTCACCTCTCGACTCCTACCTATTAGTCGCCTTTTACGATAGGCAGGGCCTTCTTGCCTCCGTCGTGTTCTTATCTCTGCAGGCCGAACTAACACACACACATACTCACACACGCACACACACACGCACACACACATACACTCTTCACCTCTCGACTCCTACTTATTAGTCGCTCCTTTCAAGCGGCAGGGCCTTTTTGCCTCGGCCGTATTCTTATCTCTGCATGCCAAACGGACACACAAACATACACACGCACGCACACACACACACATATACACTCTTCACCTCTCGACTCCTACCCATTATTCTCCTCTTACGACAGGCATGGCCTTCTTGCCACGGACGTATTCTTATCTCTGCGAGCCGAACGGACACACACACACACACTCGCACACACACATACACATACACGCTTCACCTATCGACTCCTACCCATTAGTCGCCTCTTACGACATTCAGGGACTTTTTGCCACGGCCGTGTTCTTATCTCTGCGAGCCGAACGGACACACACACTCTCTCACACACACACGCACACACGCACACACGCACACGCACACACTTTCCACCTCTCGACTTCTATCCATTAGTCGCCTCTTAAGACAGGCAGGGCCTTCTTGCCACGGCCGTATTTTTATCTCTGCAAGCCGAACGGATACACACACTCACACACACACGCACGCACACACGCACACACACACACACAAATACACTCTCCACCTCACGACTCCTACCCATTAGTCGCATTTTACGACTGGCATGTCCTTCTCGTCTCGACCGTATTCTAATCTCTGCGAGCCGTTACGGACACTTACATACATACACACACACTAACAAACGCACAAACACAAACACGCACACACACATACACTCTTCACCTCTCGACTCCTACCCATTAGTCACCTCTTACGACAGGCATGGCATTCTTGCCACCGCTGTTTTCTTTTCTCTGCGAGCCGAAGGGACACACATACACACACACACTCACAGACACACACACACACACACACGCACACACGCACACACACATACACACTTCACCTCTCGATTCCTACCTATTAGTCGCCCCTTACAAGAGGCAGGGCCTTCTTGCCTTGGCCGTATTCTTATCTCTGCAAGCCTAACGGATACACACACATACACACACACTCACACACGCAAACACACACGCACACACACACACACACATACACTCTTCACCTCTCGACTCCTACCCATTAGCCGCTAATTACAACAAGCATGGCCTTCTTGTCACGGCCGTATTCTTATCTCTGCAAGCCGAACGGACACACACACCCATACACACACACTCACATACGCACAAATACACACACACGCACACACGCATACACTCTTCACCTCTAGACTCCTACCCATTAGTCACCTCTTACGACAGGCATGGCATTCTTGCCACCGCTGTTTTCTTTTCTCTGCGAGCTGAAGGGATACACATACACACACACACTCACAGACACACACACACGCACGCACACACGCACACACACATACACTCACACACACACACGCACAAACGCACACACACATACACTCTTCACCTCTCGATTTCTACCTATTAGTCGCCCCTTACAAGAGGCAGGGCCTTCTTGCCTTGGCCGTATTCTTGTCTCTGCAAGCCTAACGGACACACACACATACACATACACACTCACACACGCAAACACAAACGCACAAACACACATACACTCTTCACCTCTCGACTCCTACCTATTAGTCGCCACTTACGACAGGCAGGGCCTTCTTACCCCGGCCGTATTCTTATCTCTGCAAGCTGAACGGACACACACACTCACACACACAGGCACGCACACACGCACACACACACACACACGCACACACACACACACACACAATTACACTCTTTACCTCTCGACTCCTACCCATTAGTCGCCTCTTACGACAAGCATGGCCTTCTTGCCACCGCTGTTTTCTTATCTCTGCGAGCCGAAGGGACACACACATACACACACACTCACACACACACGCACGCACACATACACTCTTTACCTCTCGACTCCTACCCATTAGTCGCCTCTTACGACAGGCAGGGCCTTCTTGCCACGGCCGTGTTCTTATCCCTGCGAGCCAACCGGACACACACACTCACACACACACATACACACACACACACTCACACATGCACGCACACACGCACACACTTACACACGCATACACACACACACATACACTTTTCACCTCTCGACTCCTACCCATTAGTCACCTCTTACGACAGGCATGGCCTTCTTGAAACCGCTAATTTCTTATCTCTGCGAGCCGAAGGGACACACATACACATACACACACACTCACACACACACGTACACATGCACGCACACATACACTCTTCACCTCTCGACTCCTACCCATTAGTCGCCCCTTACGACAGGCATGTCCTTCTTGCCACCGCTGTTTTCTTATCTCTGCCTGCCGAAGGGACACACACACAAACATACACACACACACACTCACACACACACACACACGATCACACACGCACACACACATACACTCACACACACACACGCACACACACATACACTCTTCACCTCTCGACTCCTACCTATTAGTCGCCCCTTACAAGAGGCAGGGCCTTCTTCCCTCTTCCGTATTCTTATCTCTGCAAGCCAAACGGACACACACACATACTCACATACGCACACACACTCACACACGCATACACACATACACTCTTCACCTCTCGTCTCCTACCTATTAGTCGCCCCTTACAAAAGGCAGGGTTTTCTTGGCTTGGCCGTATTCTCATCTCTGCAAGCCAAACGGACACACAAACATACACACACAATCACACACGCACACACACGCACACACGCACACACACACATATACACTCTTCACCACTCGACTCCTACCCATTAGTCGCCTCTTACGACAGGCAGGGCCTTCTTGCCACGGCCGTGTTCTTATCTCTGCGAGCCTACTGGACACACACACACTCACACACACAAATACACACACACACTCACACACGCACACACACGCACACACGCACACACACACACACATACACTCTTCACCTCTCGACTCCTACCCATTAGTCGCCTCTTACGACAGGCAGGGCCTTCTTGGCACGGACGTGTTCTTATCTCTGCGAGCCGACCGGACACACACACACTCACACACGCACACACACACGCACACACGCACACACACACATACACTCTTCACCTCTCGACTCCTACCAATTAGTCGCCACTTACGACAGGCAGGGCCTTCTTGCCTCGGCCGTGAGCTTATCTCTGCAAGCCGAACGGACACACACACACTCACACACACACGCACGCACACACGCACACACACTCACACACACACAAACACGCACACACGCACACACACATACACTCTTCACCTCTCGACTCCGACTTATTAGTCGCCCATTACAAGAGGCAGGGCCTTCTTGCCTTGGCCGTATTCTTATCTCTGCAAGCCAAACAGACACACACATACACACACACATACACACACACTTACACACGCACACACACGTACACGCTCACGCACGCACTCTCCACCTCTCGATTCCTATCCATTAGTCGCCTCTTAAGACAGGCAGGGCCTTCTTGCCACGGACGTATACCTATCTTAGCGAGCCGAACGGACACACACACACTTGCACACATACACACACACATACACGCTTCACCTATCGACTACTACCCATTAGTCGCTCCTTACAGCAAGCATGGCCTTCCTGCCACAGACGTATTCTTATCTCTGCGAGCCGAAGGGATACACACACACATACACACACATACACACACACACATACACACACACATACTCACACACGCACGCACACACGCACACACACATACACTCACACACACACAAACACGCACACACGCACACACACATACATTCTTCACCTCTCGAATCCTACCTTTGCCTCTTACGATAGGCAGGGCCTTCTTGCCTCGGTCGTGCTCTTATCTCTGCAAGCTGAACGGACACACACACACATACACACACACTCTCACACGCACTCACACGCACATACGCACACACATATACACTCTTCACCACTCGACTCCTACCCATTAGTCTCCTCTTACGACAGGCAGGGCCTTCTTGCCACGGCCGTGTTCTTATCTCTGCGAGCCGACTGGACACACACACTCACACACACAAATACACACACACACTCACACACGCACACACACGCACACACGCACACTCACACACACATACACTCTTCACCTCTCGACTCCTACCCATTAGTCGCCTCTTACGACAGGCAGGGCCTTCTAGCCACGGCCGTGTTCTTATCTCTGCGAGCCGACTGGACACACACACACTCACACACACAAATACACACACACACTCACACACGCACACACACGCACACTCACACACACATACACTCTACACCTCTCGACTCCTACCCATTAGTCGCCTCTTACGACAGGCAGGGCCTTCTTGCCACGGCCGTGTTCTTATCCCTGCGAGCCAACCGGACACACACACTCACACACACACATACACACACACACACTCACACATGCACGCACACACGCACACACTTACACACGCATACACACACACACATACACTTTTCACCTCTCGACTCCTACCCATTAGTCACCTCTTACGACAGGCATGGCCTTCTTGAAACCGCTAATTTCTTATCTCTGCGAGCCGAAGGGACACACATACACATACACACACACTCACACACACACGTACACATGCACGCACACATACACTCTTCACCTCTCGAATCCTACCCATTAGTCGCCCCTTACGACAGGCATGTCCTTCTTGCCACCGCTGTTTTCTTATCTCTGCGGGCCGAAGGGACACACACACAAACATACACACACACACACACTCACACACACACACACACACGATCACACACGCACACACACATACACTCACACACACACACGCACACACACATACACTCTTCACCTCTCGACTCCTACCTATTAGTCGCCCCTTACAAGAGGCAGGGCCTTCTTCCCTCTTCCGTATTCTTATCTCTGCAAGCCAAACGGACACACACACATACTCACATACGCACACACACTCACACACGCATACACACATACACTCTTCACCTCTCGTCTCCTACCTATTAGTCGCCCCTTACAAAAGGCAGGGTCTTCTTGGCTTGGCCGTATTCTCATCTCTGCAAGCCAAACGGACACACAAACATACACACACAATCACACACGCACACACACGCACACACGCACACACACACATATACACTCTTCACCACTCGACTCCTACCCATTAGTCGCCTCTTACGACAGGCAGGGCCTTCTTGCCACGGCCGTGTTCTTATCTCTGCGAGCCTACTGGACACACACACACTCACACACACAAATACACACACACACTCACACACGCACACACACGCACACACGCACACACACATACACTCTTCACCTCTCGACTCCTACCCATTAGTCGCCTCTTACGACAGGCAGGGCCTTCTTGGCACGGACGTGTTCTTATCTCTGCGAGCCGACCGGACACACACACACTCACACACGCACACACACACGCACACACGCACACACACACATACACTCTTCACCTCTCGACTCCTACCAATTAGTCGCCACTTACGACAGGCAGGGCCTTCTTGCCTCGGCCGTGAGCTTATCTCTGCAAGCCGAACGGACACACACACACTCACACACACACGCACGCACACACGCACACACACTCACACACACACACAAATACACTCTTCACCTCTCGACTCCTACCCATTAGTCGCCTCTTACGACAGGCATGGCCTTCTTGCCTCGTCCGTATTCTAATCTCTGCGAGCCGAATGGACACACACATACATACACACACACTTACACACGCACAAACACACACACACCCACACACGCACACACACACATACACTATTCACCTCTCGACTCCTACCTATTAGTCGCCCCATACAAGAGGCAGGGCCTTCTTGCCTCGGCCATATTCTTATTTTTGCAAGCCAAACAGACACACACACACATACACACACACTTACACACGCACACACACGCACACGCCTCTTACGACAGGCAGGGCCTTCTTGCCACGGCCGTGTTCTTATTTCTGCAAGCCGAACGGACACACACACACACTTGCACACACACACACACACACACACACACACACATACACGCTTCACCTCTCGACTCCTACCAATTAGTCGCTCCTTACAGCAAGCATGGCCTTCTTGCCACAGACGTATTCTTATCTCTGCGAGCCGAAGGGATACACACACACACACATACACACACACGTACTCACACACACACGCACACACGCACACACACATACACTCTTCACCTCTCGACTCCTACCTATTAGCTGCCTCTTACGTTAGGCAGGGCCTTCTTGCCTCGGTCGTATTCTTATTTCTGCAAGCCGAACTAACACACACACATACTCACACACGCACACACGTACGCACACACGCACACACACACATACACTCACACACACACAAACACGCACACACGCACACACACATACACTCTTCACCTCTCGACTCCGACTTATTAGTCGCCCATTACAAGAGGCAGGGCCTTCTTGCCTTGGCCGTATTCTTATCTCTGCAAGCCAAACAGACACACACACATACACACACACATACACACACACTTACACACGCACACACACGTACACGCTCACGCACGCACTCTCCACCTCTCGATTCCTATCCATTAGTCGCCTCTTAAGACAGGCAGGGCCTTCTTGCCACGGACGTATACCTATCTTAGCGAGCCGAACGGACACACACACACTTGCACACATACACACACACATACACGCTTCACCTATCGACTACTACCCATTAGTCGCTCCTTACAGCAAGCATGGCCTTCCTGCCACAGACGTATTCTTATCTCTGCGAGCCGAAGGGATACACACACACATACACACACATACACACACACACATACACACACACATACTCACACACGCACGCACACACGCACACACACATACACTCACACACACACAAACACGCACACACGCACACACACATACATTCTTCACCTCTCGAATCCTACCTATTAGTCGCCTCTTACGATAGGCAGGGCCTTCTTGCCTCGGTCGTGCTCTTATCTCTGCAAGCTGAACGGACACACACACACATACACACACACTCTCACACGCACTCACACGCACATACGCACACACATATACACTCTTCACCACTCGACTCCTACCCATTAGTCGCCTCTTACGACAGGCAGGGCCTTCTTGCCACGGCCGTGTTCTTATCTCTGCGAGCCGACTGGACACACACACTCACACACACAAATACACACACACTCACACACGCACACACACGCACACACGCACACTCACACACACATACACTCTTCACCTCTCGACTCCTACTCATTAGTCGCCTCTTACGACAGGCAGGGCCTTCTAGCCACGGCCGTGTTCTTATCTCTGCGAGCCGACTGGACACACACACACTCACACACACAAATACACACACACACACTCACACACGCACACACACGCACACACACGCACACTCACACACACATACACTCTACACCTCTCGACTCCTACCCATTAGTCGCCTCTTACGACAGGCAGGGCCTTCTTGCCACGGCCGTGTTCTTATCTCTGCGAGCCGACCGGGCACACTCACACACTCACACACGCACACACACAAACACACGCACTTACACACATACACTCTTCACCTCTCGACTCCAACGCATTAGTCGCCGCTTACGACAAGCAGGGCCTTCTTGGCACGGACGTTTCCTTATCACTGCGAGCCGACAGGACACACACACTCACACAGGCACACACACGCACACACACACATACACTCTTCACCTCTCGACTCCTCCCCATTAGTCGCCTCTTACGACAGGCAAGGCCTTCTTGCCTCGGCCGTATTCTTATCTCTGCAAGCCGAACGGACACATACACACTCACACACACAAGCACGCACACACGCACACACACGCACACACACACAAAAACACATTTCACCTCTCGACTCCTACCCATTAGTTGCCTCTTACGACAGGCATGGCCTTCTTGCCTCGGCCGTATTCTAATATCTGCGAGCCGAATGGACACACACATACATACACACACACACACTTACACACGCACAAACACACACACACCCACACACGCACACACACACACACATACACTATTCACCTTTCGACTCCTACCTATTAGTCGCCCCTTACAAGAGAGAGGGCCTTCTTGCCTCGGCCGTATTCTTATCTCTGCAAGCCAAACAGACACACACACATACACACACACTTACACACGCACACACACGCACACACGCACACACGCACACACACACATACACTCTTCACCTCTCGACTCCTACCAATTAGTCGCCACTTACGACAGGCAGGGCCTTCTTGCCTCGGCCGTATTCTTATCTCTGCAAGCCGAACGGACACACACACACTCACACACACACGCACGCACACACGCACACACACGCACACACACACACACACAAATACACTCTTCACCTCTCGACTCCTACCCATTAGTCGCCACTTACGACAGGCAGGGCCTTCTTGCCTCGGCCGTATTCTTATCTCTGCAAGCCGAACGGACACACACACACTCAAACACAGACGCACGCACACACGCACACACACGCACACACACACATGCACTCTTCACCTCTCGACTCCTACCAATTAGTCGCCACTTACGACAGGCAGGGCCTTCTTGCCTCGGCCGTATTCTTATCTCTGCAAGCCGAACGGACACACACACACTCACACACACACGCACGCTCACACGCACACACACGCACACACGCACACACACACATACACTCTTTACCTCTCGACTCCTACCTATTAGTCGCCTCTTACGATAGGCAGGGCCTTCTTGCCTCGGTTGTGCTCTTATCTCTGCAAGCCGAACTAACACACACACATACTCACACACGCACACACGCATACACACATACACTCTTCACCTCTCGACTCCTACTTATTAGTCGCCACTTACGACAGGCAGGGCCTTCTTGCCTCGGCCGTATTCTTATCTCTGCAAGCCGAACGGACACACACACACTCAAACACAGACGCACGCACACACGCACACACACGCACACACACACATGCACTCTTCACCTCTCGACTCCTACCAATTAGTCGCCACTTACGACAGGCAGGACCTTCTTGCCTCGGCCGTATTCTTATCTCTGCAAGCCAAACAGACACACACACATACACACACACACGCACACACACGCACACACGCACACACACACACACATACACTCTTCACCTCTCGACTCCTACCCATTAGTCGCCTCTTAACGACAGGCAGTGCCTTCTTGCCTCGGTTGTGCTCTTATCTCTGCAAGCCGAACTAACACACACACATACTCACACACGCACACACGCATACACACATACACTCTTCACCTCTCGACTCCTACTTATTAGTCGCCACTTACGACAGGCAGGGCCTTCTTGCCACGGCCGTGTTCTCATCTCTGCGAGCCGACCGGACACACACACACACTGACACACACACATACACACACACACTCACACACGCACGCACACACGCACACACATACATACACTCTTCACCTCTCGACTCCTACCCATTATTCTCCTCTTACGACAGGCAGGGACTTCTTGCCACGGCCGTGTTCTTATCTCTGCAAGCCAAACGGACACACACACACGCACACACACACACACGCACACGCACCCGCACACGCACACACTCTCCACCTCTCGACTCCTATCCATTAGTCGCCTCTTACGACAGGCATGGCCTTCTTGCCACCGCTTTTTTCTTATCTCTGCGAGCGAAGGGACACACACACACATACACACACACACTCACACACACATGCACACACGCACGCACACACGCACACACACATACACTCACACACACACAAACACGCACATACGCACACACATACATTCTTCACCTCTCTAATCCTACCTATTAGTCGCCTCTCACGATAGGCAGGGCCTTCTTGCCTCGGCCGTATTCTTATTTCTGCAAGCCAAACAGACACACACACATACACACACACATACTCACACACGCACGCACACACGCACACACACATACACTCACACACACACAAACACGCACACACGCACACACACATACATTCTTCACCTCTCGAATCCTACCTATTAGTCGCCTCTTACGATAGGCAGGGCCTTCTTGCCTCGGTCGTGCTCTTATCTCTGCAAGCCGAACGGACACACACACACATACACACACACTCTCACACGCACTCACACGCACATACGCACACACATATACACTCTTCACCACTCGACTCCTACCCATTAGTCGCCTCTTACGACAGGCAGGGCCTTCTTGCCACGGCCGTGTTCTTATCTCTGCGAGCCGACTGGACACACACACTCACACACACAAATACACACACACACTCACACACGCACACACACGCACACACGCACACTCACACACACATACACTCTTCACCTCTCGACTCCTATCCATTAGTCGCCTCTTACGACAGGCAGGGCCTTCTAGCCACGGCCGTGTTCTTATCTCTGCGAGCCGACTGGACACACACACACTCACACACACAAATACACACACACACTCACACACGCACACACACGCACACTCACACACACATACACTCTACACCTCTCGACTCCTACCCATTAGTCGCCTCTTACGACAGGCAGGGCCTTCTTGCCACGGCCGTGTTCTTATCTCTGCGAGCCGACCGGGCACACTCACACACTCACACACGCACACACACAAACACACGCACTTACACACATACACTCTTCACCTCTCGACTCCTACGCATTAGTCGCCGCTTACGACAGGCAGGGCCTTCTTGGCACGGACGTTTCCTTATCACTGCGAGCCGACAGGACACACACA
Organism: Diabrotica undecimpunctata; assembly: GCF_040954645.1. NCBI lineage: Eukaryota > Metazoa > Arthropoda > Insecta > Coleoptera > Chrysomelidae > Diabrotica > Diabrotica undecimpunctata. Next base: position 516,215 of record NW_027311897.1, on the reverse strand, counting down.
CTCACACAGGCACACACACGCACACACACACATACACTCTTCACCTCTCGACTCCTCCCTATTAGTCGCCTCTTACGACAGGCAAGGCCTTCTTGCCTCGGCCGTATTCTTATCTCTGCAAGCCGAACGGACACATACACACTCACGCACACAAGCACGCACACACGCACACACACGCACACACACGAAAACACTTTTCACCTCTCGACTCCTACCCATTAGTTGCCTCTTACGACAGGCATGGCCTTCTTGCCTCGGCCGTATTCTAATCTCTGCGAGCCGAATGGACACACACATACATACACACACACACACTTACACACGCACAAACACACACACACCCACACACGCACACACACACACACACATACACTATTCACCTTTCGACTCCTACCTATTAGTCGCCCCTTACAAGAGAGAGGGCCTCCTTGCCTCGGCCGTATTCTTATCTCTGCAAGCCAAACAGACACACACACATACACACACACTTACACACGCACACACACGCACACACACACATACACTCTTCACCTCTCGACTCCTACCAATTAGTCGCCACTTACGACAGGCAGGGCCTTCTTGCCTCGGCCGTATTCTTATCTCTGCAAGCCGAACGGACACACACACACTTACACACACACGCACGCACACACGCACACACACGCACACACACACACACACAAATACACTCTTCACCTCTCGACTCCTACCCATTAGTCGCCACTTACGACAGGCAGGGCCTTCTTGCCTCGGCCGTATTCTTATCTCTGCAAGCCGAACGGACACACACACACTCAAACACAGACGCACGCACACACGCACACACACGCACACACGCACACACACACATGCACTCTTCACCTCTCGACTCCTACCAATTAGTCGCCACTTACGACAGGCAGGGCCTTCTTGCCTTGGCCGTATTCTTATCTCTGCAAGCCAAACAGACACACACACATACACACACACACGCACACACACGCACACACGCACACACACACACATACACTCTTCACCTCTCGACTCCTACCCATTAGTCGCCTCTTAACGACAGGCAGTGCCTTCTTGCCACGGCCGTGTTCTCATCTCTGCGAGCCGACCGGACACACACACACACTGACACACACACATACACACACACACTCACACACGCACGCACACACGCACACACATACATACACTCTTCACCTCTCGACTCCTACCCATTATTCTCCTCTTACGACAGGCAGGGACTTCTTGCCACGGCCGTGTTCTTATCTCTGCAAGCCAAACGGACACACACACACACGCACACACACACACACGCACACGCACCCGCACACGCACACACTCTCCACCTCTCGACTCCTATCCATTAGTCGCCTCTTACGACAGGCATGGCCTTCTTGCCACCGCTTTTTTCTTATCTCTGCGAGCGAAGGGACACACACACACATACACACACACACTCACACACACATGCACACACGCACGCACACACGCACACACACATACACTCACACACACACACACAAACACGCACATACGCACACACATGCATTCTTCACCTCTCTAATCCTACCTATTAGTCGCCTCTCACGACAGGCAGGGCCTTCTTGCCTCGGCCGTATTCTTATTTCTGCAAGCCAAACAGACACACACACATACACACACACTCACACACGCACACACACACATACACTCTTCACCTCTCGACTCCTACCAATTAGTCGCCACTTACGACAGGCAGGGCCTTCTTGCCGCGGCCGTATTCTTATCTCTGCAAGCCGAACGGACACACACACACTCACACACACACACGCACGCACACACGCACACACACGCACACACACACACACAAATACACTCTTCACCTCTCGACTCCTACCCATTAGTCGCCACTTACGACAGGCAGGGCCTTCTTGCCTCGGCCGTATTCTTATCTCTGCAAGCCGAACGGACGCACACACTCACACACACACACACGCACGCACACACACACACACGCACACACGCACACACACACATACACTCTTCACCTCTCGACTCCTACCAATTAGTCGCCACTTACGACAGGCAGGGCCTTCTTGCCTCGGCCGTATTCTTATCTCTGCAAGCCGAACGGACACACACACACTCACACACACACGCACTCTCACACGCACACACACGCACACACGCACACACACACATACACTCTTCACCTCTCGACTCCTACCTATTAGTCGCCTCTTACGATAGGCAGGGCCTTCTTGCCTCGGTTGTGCTCTTATCTCTGCAAGCCGAACTAACAAACACACATACTCACACACGCACACACGCACACACGCATACACACATACACTCTTCACCTCTCGACTCCTACTTATTAGTCGCCCCTTACAAGAGGCAGGGCCTTCTTGCCTCGGCCGTATTCTTATCTCTGCAAGCCAAACAGACACAAACATATACACACACACACGCACACACACGCACACACGCACACACACACACATACACTCTTCACCTCTCGACTCCTACCCATTAGTTGCCTCTTAACGACAGGCAGTGCCTTCTTGCCACCGCCGTGTTCTCATCTCTGCGAGCCAACCGGACACACACACACACTGACACACATACATACACACACACACTCACACACGCACGCACACACGCACACACACATACACTCTTCACCTCTCGACTCCTACCCATTATTCTCCTCTTACGACAGGCAGGGACTTCTTGCCACGGCCGTGTTTTTATCTCTGCAAGCCAAACGGACACACACACACACGAACACACACACACACGCACACGCACACGCACACACTCTCTACCTCTCGACTCCTATCCATTAGTCGCCTCTTACGACAGGCAAGGCCTTCTTGCCACCGCTTTTTTCTTATCTCTGCGAGCGAAGGGAGACACACACACACATACACACACACACTCACACACACACACGCACATACGCAAGCACACACGCACACACACATACATTCTTCACCTCTCTAATCCTACCTATTAGTCGCCTCTCACGACAGGCAGGGCCTTCTTGCCTCGGCCGTGTTCTTATTTCTGCAAGACGAACGGACACACACACACATACTTACACACGCACACACGCACGCACACACGCACACACACATATACTCTTCACCTCTCGACTCCTACCCATTAGTCGCCTCTTAACGACAGGCAGTGCCTTCTTGCCACGGCCGTGTTCTCATCTCTGCGAGCCGACCGGACACACACACACACTGACACACACACATACACACACACACTCACACACGCACGCATACATACACTCTTCACCTCTCGACTCCTACCCATTATTCTCCTCTTACGACAGGCAGGGACTTCTTGCCAGAGCCGTGTTCTTATCTCTGCAAGCCAAACGGACACACACACACGCACACACACACACGCACACGCACCCGCACACGCACACACTCTCCACCTCTCGACTCCTATCCATTAGTCGCCTCTTACGACAGGCATGGCCTTCTTGCCACCGCTTTTTTCTTATCTCTGCGAGCGAAGGGACACACACACACACATACACACACACAAACACACACACATGCACACACGCACGCACACACGCACACACACATACACTCACACACACACAAACACGCACATACGCACACACATACATTCTTCACCTCTCTAATCCTACCTATTAGTCGCCTCTCACGACAGGCAGGGCCTTCTTGCCTCGGCCGTATTCTTATCTCTGCAAGCCAAACAGACACACACACATACACACACACTTACACACGCACACACACGCACACACGCACACACACATACACTCTTCACCTCTCGACTCCTACCAATTAGTCGCCACTTACAACAGGCAGGGCCTTCTTGCCGCGGCCGTATTCTTATCTCTGCAAGCCGAACGGACACACACACACTCACACACACACGCACGCACACACGCACACACACGCACACACACACACAAATAAACTCTTCACCTCTCGACTCCTACCCATTAGTCGCCACTTACGACAGGCAGGGCCTTCATGCCTCGATCGTATTCTTATCTCTGCAAGCCGAACGGACGCACACACTCACACACACACGCACGCACACACGCACACACACATATACACTCTTCACCTCTCGACTCCTACCAATTAGTCGCCACTTACGACAGGCAGGGCCTTCTTGCCTTGGCCGTATTCTTATCTCTGCAAGCCGAACGGACACACACACACACACTCACACACACACGCACGCTCACACGCACACACACGCACACACACATATAATCTTCACCTCTCGACTCCTACCTATTAGTCGCCTCTTACGATAGGCAGGGCCTTCTTGCCTCGGTTGTGCTCTTATCTCTGCAAGCCGAACTAACAAACACACATACTCACACACGCACACACGCACACACGCACACACGCATACACACATACACTCTTCACCTCTCGACTCCTACTTATTAGTCGCCCCTTACAAGAGGCAGGGCCTTCTTGCCTCGGCCGTATTCTTATCTCTGCAAGCCAAACAGACACAAACATATACACACACACACGCACACACACGCACACACGCACACACACACACACACATACACTCTTCACCTCTCGACTCCTACCCATTAGTTGCCTCTTAACGACAGGCAGTGCCTTCTTGCCACGGCCGTGTTCTCATCTCTGCGAGCCGAACGGACACACACACACACACTGACACACACACATACACACACACACTCACACACGCACGCACACACGCACACACACATACACTCTTCACCTCTCGACTCCTACTTATTAGTCGCCCCTTACAAGAGGCAGGGCCTTCTTGCCTCGGCCGTATTCTTATCTCTGCAAGCCAAACAGACACAAACATATACACACACACACACACGCACACACACGCACACACGCACACACACACACATACACTCTTCACCTCTCGACTCCTACCCGTTAGTTGCCTCTTAACGACAGGCAGTGCCTTCTTGACACGGCCGTGTTCTCATCTCTGCGAGCCGATCGGACACACACACATACTGACACACACACATACACACACACACTCACACACGCACGCACACACGCACACACACATACACTCTTCACCTCTCGACTCCTACCCATTATTCTCCTCTTACGACAGGCAGGGACTTCTTGCCACGGCCGTGTTTTTATCTCTGCAAGCCAAACGGACACACACACACACACGCACACACACACACACGCACACGCACACGCACACGCACACACTCTCCACCTCTCGACTCCTATCCATTAGTCGCCTCTTACGACAGGCATGGCCTTCTTGCCACCGCTTTTTTCTTATCTCTGCGAGCGAAGGGACACACACACACACATACACACACACTCACACACACACACGCACATACGCACGCACACACGCACACACACATACATTCTTCACCTCTCTAATCCTACCTATTAGTCGCCTCTCACGACAGGCAGGGCCTTCTTGCCTCGGCCGTGTTCTTATTTCTGCAAGACGAACGGACACACACACACATACTTACACACGCACACACGCACACGCACACGCACACACTCTCCACCTCTCGACTCCTACCTATTAGTCGCCTCTTACGACAGGCAGGGCCTTCTTGCCTTAGGGGTGTTCTTATCACTGCAAGCCGAACGGACACACACACATACTCACACACTCACACACACACGCACACACGCACACACACACATACACTCTTCACCTCTCTACTCCTACCTATTAGTTGCCTATTACGATAGGCAGGGCCTGCTTGCCTCGGTCGTGTTCTTATTTCTGCAAGCCGAACTAATACACACACATACTCACACACGCACACACACACACGCACACACGCACACACACACATACACTCTTCACCTTTCGACTCCTACTTATTAGTCGCCCATTACAAGAGGCAGGGCCTTCTTGCCTCTGCCGAATTTTTATCTCTGCAAGCCAAACAGACACACACACACATACACACACACTTACACACGCACCCACACGCACACGCACACGCACACACTCTCCACCTCTCGACTCCTATCCATTAGTCGCCTCTTAAGACAGGCAGGGCCTTCTTGCCACGGCCGTGTTCGTATCTCTGCGAGCCGACTGGACACACACACTCACACACACAAATACACACACACACTCACACATGCACACACACGCACACACGCACACTCACACACACCTACACTCTTCACCTCTCGACTCCTACCCATTAGTCGCCTCTTACGACAGGCAGGGCCTTCTTGCCACGGCCGTGTTCTTATCTCTGCGAGCCGACTGGACACACACACACTCACACACACAAATACACACACACACTCACACACGCACACACACGCACACTCACACACACATACACTCTTCACCACTCGACTCCTACCCATTAGTCACCTCTTACGACAGGCAGGGCCTTCTTGCCACGGCCGTATTCTTATCTCTGCAAGCCGAACGGACACACACACACTCAAACACAGACGCACGCACACACGCACACACACGCACACACGCACACACACACATGCACTCTTCACCTCTCGACTCCTACCAATTAGTCGCCACTTACGACAGGCAGGGCCTTCTTGCCTTGGCCGTGTTCTTATCTCTGCGAGCCGACTGGACACACACACACTCACACACACAAATACACACACACACTCACACACGCACACACACGCACACTCACACACACATACACTCTTCACCTCTCGACTCCTACCCATTAGTCGCCTCTTACGAAAGGCAGGGCCTTCTTGCCACGGCCGTGTTCTTATCTCTGAGAGCCGACTGGACACACACGCACACTCACACACACATACACTCTTCACCTCTCGACTCCTACCCATTAGTCGCCACTTACGACAGGCAGGGCCTTCTTGCCTCGGCCGTATTCTTATCTCTGCAAGCCGAACGGACACACACACACTCAAACACAGACGCACGCACACACGCACACACACGCACACACGCACACACACACATGCACTCTTCACCTCTCGACTCCTACCAATTAGTCGCCACTTACGACAGGCAGGGCCTTCTTGCCTTGGCCGTATTCTTATCTCTGCAAGCCAAACAGACACACACACACATACACACACACTTACACACGCACCCACACGCACACGCACACGCACACACTCTCCACCTCTCGACTCCTATCCATTAGTCGCCTCTTAAGACAGGCAGGGCCTTCTTGCCACGGCCGTGTTCGTATCTCTGCGAGCCGACTGGACACACACACTCACACACACAAATACACACACACACTCACACATGCACACACACGCACACACGCACACTCACACACACCTACACTCTTCACCTCTCGACTCCTACCCATTAGTCGCCTCTTACGACAGGCAGGGCCTTCTTGCCACGGCCGTGTTCTTATCTCTGCGAGCCGACTGGACACACACACACTCACACACACAAATACACACACACACTCACACACGCACACACACGCACACTCACACACACATACACTCTTCACCACTCGACTCCTACCCATTAGTCACCTCTTACGACAGGCAGGGCCTTCTTGCCACGGCCGTGTTCGTATCTCTGCGAGCCGACTGGACACACACACTCACACACACAAATACACACACACACCCACACATGCACACACACGCACACACGCACACTCACACATACATACACTCTTCACCTCTCGACTCCTACCCATTAGTCGCCTCTTACGACAGGCAGGGCCTTCTTGCCACGGCCGTGTTCTTATCTCTGCGAGCCGACTGGACACACACACACTCACACACACAAATACACACACACACTCACACACGCACACACACGCACACTCACACACACATACACTCTTCACCTCTCGACTCCTACCCATTAGTCGCCTCTTACGAAAGGCGGGGCCTTCTTGCCACGGCCGTGTTCTTATCTCTGAGAGCCGACTGGACACACACGCACACTCACACACACATACACTCTTCACCTCTCGACTCCTACCCATTAGTCGCCTCTTACGAAAGGCAGGGCCTTCTTGCCACGGCCGTGTTCTTATCTCTGCGAGCCGAACGGACACACACACATACACACACGCACACACACACGCACACACGCACCCACACACATACTCTCTTCACCTCTCGACTCCTACTTATTAGTCGCCCACTCTTCACATCTCGACTCCTACCCATTAGTCGCCCCGTACGATTTGCATCGCCTTCTTGCCACGGCTGTTTTCTTATCTCTGCGAGCCGAAGGGACACACACACATACATACACACACACTCACAAACACACACACACACACACGCACGCGCACACGCACACACACATACACTCACACACACACAAACACGCCCACACGCACACACACATACATTCTTCACCTCTCGACTCCTACCTATTAGTCGCCTCTTACGATAGGCAGGGCCTTCTTGCCTTGGCCGTGTTCTTATCACTGCAAGCCGAACGGACACACACACATACTCACACACGCACACACACACGCACACACGCACACACATACACTTTTCACCTCTCGACTCCTACTTATTAGTCGCCCACTCTTCGCCTCTCGACTCCTATCCATTAGTCGCCCCGTACGATTTGCATCGCTTTCTTGCCACGGCTGTTTTCTTATCTCTGCGAGCCGAAGGGACACACACACATACATACACACACACTCACAAACACACACACACACGCACGCACACACGCACACACACATACACTCACACACACACAAACACGCCCACACGCACACACACATACATTCTTCACCTCTCGACTCCTACCTATTAGTCGCCTCTTACGATAGGCAGGGCCTTCTTGCCTCGGTCGTGTTTTTATCTCTGCAAGCCGAACTAACACACACACATACTCACACACGCACACACACATGCACACACGCACACACATACACTTTTCACCTCTCGACTCCTACTTATTAGTCGCCCACTTTTCACCTCTCGACTCCTACTTATTAGTCGCCCACTCTTCGCCTCTCGACTCCTATCCATTAGTCGCCCCGTACGATTTGCATCGCTTTCTTGCCACGGCTGTTTTCTTATCTCTGCGAGCCGAAGGGACACACACACATACATACACACACACTCACAAACACACACACACACGCACGCACACACGCACACACACATACACTCACACACACACAAACACGCCCACACGCATACACACATACATTCTTCACCTCTCGACTCCTACCTATTAGTCGCCTCTTACGATAGGCAGGGACTTCTTGCCACGGCCGTGTTCTTATCTCTGCAAGCCGAACGGACACACACACATACTCACACACGCACACACACACGCACACACGCACGCACACATACACTCTTCACCTCTCGACTCCTACCTATTAGTCGCCCCTTACAACTGGCAGGGTCTTCTTGCCTTGGCCGTATTCTTACCTCTGCAAGCCAGACGGACACACATACATACACACACACTCACACACGCACACACACGCACACACGCACACACACACATACACTCTTCACCTCTCGACCCCTACCCATTAGTCGCCTCTTACGACAGGCAGGGCCTTCCTGCCACGGCCATGTTCTTATCTCTGCGAGCCGACCGGACACACACACTCACACACACACACACATACAAGAACACACACACACACGCACGCACACACGCGCACACACACACACATATACACTCTCCACCTTTCGACTCCTATCCATTAGTCGCCTCTTAAGACAGGCATGACCTTCTTGCCACGGACGTATTCTTATCTCTGCAAGCCGAACGGACACACACACATACTCACACACGCACACACACACGCACACACGTACACACACACATACACTCTTCACATCTCGACTCCTACCCATTAGTCGCCTCTTACGACAGGCAGGGACTTCTTGCCACGGCCGTGTTCTCATTTCAGCGAGCCGACCGGACACACACACACACGCACACACAAACACACGCACACAGGCACAAACGCACACACGCAAACGCACACGCACACGCACACACTCTCCACCTCTCGAGTCCTATCCATTAGTCGCCTCTTAAGACAGGCAGAACCTTCTTGCAACGAACGCATTCTTATCTCTGCGAGCCGAAAGGACACGCACACACACTCACACACAAACACACACACGCAAGCACACATACACTATTCACCTCTCGACTTCTACCCATTATTCTCCTCTTACGACAGGCAGGGACTTCTTGCCACGGCCGTGTTCTTATCTCTGCAAGCCGAACGGACACACACACACGCACACACAAACACACACACACACACGCACACACGCACACACACGCACCCACGCAGACGCACACGCACACGCACACGCACACGCACACACTCTCCACCTCTCGACTCCTATCCATTAGCCGCCTCTTAAGACAGGTAGGGCCTTCTTGCCACGGCCGTAATCTTATCTCTGCGAGCCGAGCGGACAAACACACACACTCACACACACACACACACATACACTCTTCACCTCTCGACCCCTACCTTTTACTCGCCTCTTACGAGAGGCAGGGCCTTCTTGCCCCGGCCGTATTCATATCTCTGCAAGCCGAACGGACACACACACTCATACACACACACTCTCACACGCACAAACACACATACACGCACACACGCACACAAACATACACTCTTCACCTCTCGACTCCTACCCATTAGTCGCCTCTTACGACAGGCAAGGCCTTCTTGCCTCGGCCGTATTCTTATCTCTGCAAGCCGAACGGACACATACACACGCACACACACGCACACACACAAAAACACTTTTCACCTCTTGACTCCTACCCATTAGTTGCCTCTTACGACAGGCATGGCCTTCTTGCCTCGGCCGTATTCTAATCTCTGCGAGCCGAATGGACACACACATACATACACACACACTTACACACGCACAAACACACACACACCCACACACGCACACACACACACACATACACTATTCACCTTTCGACTCCTACCTATTAGTCGCCCCTTACAAGAGAGAGGGCCTTCTTGCCTCGGCCGTATTCTTATCTCTGCAAGCCAAACAGACACACACACATACACACACACTTACACACGCACACACACGCACACACGCACACACACACACATACACTCTTCACCTCTCGACTCCTACCAATTAGTCGCCACTTACGACAGGCAGGGCCTTCTTGCCTCGGCCGTATTCTTATCTCTGCAAGCCGAACGGACACACACACACTCACACACACACGCACGCACACACGCACACACACGCACACACACACACACAAATACACTCTTCACCTCTCGACTCCTACCCATTAGTCGCCACTTACGACAGGCAGGGCCTTCTTGCCTTGGCCGTATTCTTATCTCTGCAAGCCGAACGGACACACACACACTCACACACAGACGCACGCACACACGCACACACACGCACACACGCACACACACACATGCACTCTTCACCTCTCGACTCCTACCAATTAGTCGCCACTTACGACAGGCAGGGCCTTCTTGCCTCGGCCGTATTCTTATCTCTGCAAGCCGAACGGACACACACACACTCACACACACACGCACGCTCACACGCACACACACGCACACACGCACACACACACATACACTCTTCACCTCTCGACTCCTACCAATATGTCGCCACTTACGACAGGCAGGGCCTTCTTGCCTCGGCCGTATTCTTATCTCTGCAAGCCGAACGGACACACACACACTCACACACACACGCACGCTCACACGCACACACACACATACACTCTTCACCTCTCGACTCCTACCTATTAGTCGCCTCTTACGATAGGCAGGGCCTTCTTGCCTCGGTTGTGCTCTTATCTCTGCAAACCGAACAAACACACACACATACTCACACACGCACACACGCACACACCCACATGCACTCTTCACCTCTCGACTCCTACCAATTAGTCGCCTCTGAACGACAGGCAGTGCCTTCTTGCTACGGCCGTGTTCTTATCTCTGCAAGCCGAACGGACACACACACACACACGCACACACAAACACACGCACACAGGCACACACGCACTCACGCACACGCACACATTCTCCACCTCTCGATTCCTATCCATTAGTCGCCTCTTAAGACAGGCAGGGCCTTCTTGCCACGGACGTATTCTTATCTCTGCGAGCCGAAAGGACACACACACACACACACACGCACACACAAACACACGCACACAGGCACACACGCACACACGCACACGTACACGCACACGCACACACTCTCCACCTCTCGACTAATATCCATTAGTCGCCTCTTAAGACAGGCAGGGCGTTCTTGCCTCGGTTGTATTCTTATCTCTGCAAGCCGAACGGACACACACACATACTCACACACGCACACACACGCACACACGCACACACACATACACTCTTCACCTCTCGACTCCTACCTATTAGTCGCCCCTTACAACTGGCAGGGTCTTCTTGCCTTGGCCGTATTCTTACCTCTGCAAGCCAGACGGACACACACACATACACACACACTCACACACGCACACACACGCACACACGCACACACACACATACATTCTTCACCTCTCGACCCCTACCCATTAGTCGCCTCTTACGACAGGCAGGGCCTTCCTGCCACGGCCATGTTCTTATCTCTGCGAGCCGACCGGACACACACACTCACACACACACATACAAAAACACACACACACACGCACGCACACACGCGCACACACACATATACACTCTCCACCTTCCGACTCCTATCCATTAGTCGCCTCTTAAGACAGGCATGACCTTCTTGCCACGGACGTATTCTTATCTCTGCAAGCCGAACGGACAAACACACATACTCACACACGCACACACACACGCACACACGTACACACACACATACACTCTTCACCTCTCGACTCCTACCCATTAGTCGCCTCTTACGACAGGCAGGGCCTTCTTGCCACGGCCGTGTTCTCATTTCAGCGAGCCGACCGGACACACACAAACACGCCCACACGCACACACACATACATTCTTCACCTCTCGACTCCTACCTATTAGTCGCCTCTTACGATGGGCAGGGACTTCTTGCCACGGCCGTATTCTTACCTCTGCAAGCCAGACGGACACACACACATACACACACACTCACACACGCACACACACGCACACACGCACACACACACATACACTCTTCACCTCTCGACCCCTACCCATTAGTCGCCTCTTACGACAGGCAGGGCCTTCCTGCCACGGCCATGTTCTTATCTCTGCGAGCCGACCGGACACACACACTCACACACACACATACAAGAACACACACACACACGCACGCACACACGCGCACACACACATATACACTCTCCACCTTTCGACTCCTATCCATTAGTCGCCTCTTAAGACAGGCATGACCTTCTTGCCACGGACGTATTCTTATCTCTGCAAGCCGAACGGACAAATAAACATACTCACACACGCACACACACACGCACACACGTACACACACACATACACTCTTCACCTCTCGACTCCTACCCATTAGTCGCCTCTTATGACAGGCAGGGCCTTCTTGCCACGGCCGTGTTCTCATTTCAGCGAGCCGACCGGACACACACAAACACGCCCACACGCACACACACATACATTCTTCACCTCTCGACTCCTACCTATTAGTCGCCTCTTACGATGGGCAGGGACTTCTTGCCACGGCCGTGTTCTTATCTCTGAAAGCCGAACGGACACACACACATACTCACACACGCACACACACACGCACACACGCACACACACATACACTCTTCACCTCTCGACTCCTACCTATTAGTCGCCCCTTACAACTGGCAGGGTCTTCTTGCCTTGGCCGTATTCTTACCTCTGCAAGCCAGACAGACACACACACATACACACACAATCACACACGCACACACACACGCCCACACGTACACACACACATACACTCTTCACCTCTCGACTCCTACCCATTAGTCGCCTCTTAAGACAGGCAGAGCCTTCTTGCAACGAACGCATTCTTATCTCTGCGAGCCGAAAGGACACGCACACACACTCACACACAAACACATACACGCAAGCACACATACACTATTCACCTCTCGAATTCTACCCATTATTCTCCTTTTACGACAGGCAGGGACTTCTTGCCACGGCCGTGTTCTTATCTCTGCAAGCCGAACGGACACACACAAACGCACACACAAACACACACACACGCACACACGCACACACACGCACCCACGCACACGCACACGCACACACTCTCCACCTCTCGACTCCTATCCATTAGCCGCCTCTTAAGACAGGTAGGGCCTTCTTGCCACGGCCGTAATCTTATCTCTGCGAGCCGAGCGGACAAACACACACACTCACACACACACACACACACACATACACTCTTCACCTCTCGACCCCTACCTTTTAGTCGCCTCTTACGAGAGGCAGGGCCTTCTTGCCCCGGCCGTATTCATATCTCTGCAAGCCGAACGGACACACACACTCATACACACACACTCACACACGCACAAACACACATACACGCACACACGCACACACACATACACTCTTCACCTCTCGACTCCTACCAATTAGTCGCTCCATACAGCAAGCATGGCCTTCTTGTCACGGCCGTATTCTTATCTCTGCAAGCCGAACGGACACACACACTCATACACACACACTCACACACGCACAAACACACACACACGCACACACGCACACACACATACACTCTTCACCTCTCGACTCCTACCTTTTAGTCGCCTCTTACGATAAGCAGGGCCTTCTTGCCGCGGTCGTGTTCTCATCTCTGCAAGCCAAACTAACACACACACATACTCACACACGCACACACACACACACGCACACACGCACACATACATACACTCTTCACCTCTCGACTCCTACTTATTAGTCGACCCCTACAAGAGGCAGGGCCTTCTGGCCTCGGCCGTATTCTTATCTCTGCAAGCCAAACGGACACACACACATACACACACACTCACACACGCCCACACACGCACACACGCACACACACACACATACACTCTTCACCTCTCGACTCCTACCCATTATTCTCCTCTTACGACAGGCAGGGACTTCTTGCCACGGCCGTGTTCTTATCTCTGCAAGCCAAACGGACACACACACATACTCACACACGCACACACACACGCACACACGCACACACACACACACATACACTCTTCACCTCTCGACTCCTACCTATTAGTCGCCCCTTACAACTGGCAGGGTCTTCTTGCCTTGGCCGTATTCTTACCTCTGCAAGCCAGACGGACACACACACATACACACACACTCACACACGCACACACTTACGTACTCTCTTCACCTCTCGACTCCTACCCATTAGTCGCCTCTTACGACAGGCAGGGACTTCTTGCTACGGCCGTGTTCTTATCTCTGCAAGCCGAACGGACACACACACACGCACACACAAACACACGCACACAGGCACACACGCACTCACGCACACGCACACATTCTCCACCTCTCGATTCCTATCCATTAGTCGCCTCTTAAGACAGGCAGGGCCTTCTTGCCACGGACGTATTCTTATCTCTGCGAGCCGAAAGGACACACACACACACACGCACACACAAACACACGCACACAGGCACACACGCACACACGCACACGTACACGCACACGCACACACTCTCCACCTCTCGACTAATATCCATTAGTCGCCTCTTAAGACAGGCAGGGCGTTCTTGCCTCGGCCGTATTCTTATCTCTGCAAGCCAAACGGACACACACACACACATACACACACACATACTCACACACGCACTAACACACGCACACACACAAAGACACATACACTCTTCACCTCTCGACTCCTACCCATTATTCTTCTATTTCGAAAGGCAGGGACTTCTTGCCACGGCCGTGTTCTTATCTCTGCGAGCCGAACGGACACACACACATACACACACACGCACACACACACGCACACACGCACCCACACACATACTCTCTTTACCTCTCGACTCCTACTTATTAGTCGCCCACTCTTCACATCTCGACTCCTACCCATTAGTCGCCCCGTACGATTTGCATCGCCTCCTTGCCACGGCTGTTTTCTTATCACGGCAAGCCGAACGGACACACACACATACTCACACACGCACACACACACGCACACACGCACACACACATACACTTTTCTCCTCTCGACTCCTACTTATTAGTCGCCCACTCTTCGCCTCTCGACTCCTATCCATTAGTCGCCCCGTACGATTTGCATCGCTTTCTTGCCACGGCTGTTTTCTTATCTCTGCGAGCCGAAGGGACACACACACATACATACACACACACTCACAAACACACACACACACGCACGCACACACGCACACACAAACACACACACACACACGCACACACGCACACACACGCACCCACGCACACGCACACACTCTCCACCTCTCGACTCCTATCCATTAGCCTTAGCCATTAGCTTAAGACAGGTAGGGCCTTCTTGCCACGGCCGTAATCTTATCTCTGCGAGCCGAGCGGACAAACACACACACCCACACACACACACACACATACACTCTTCACCTCTCGACCCCTACCTTTTAGTCGCCTCTTACGAGAGGCAGGGCCTTCTTGCCCCGGCCGTATTCATATCTCTGCAAGCCGAACGGACACACACACTCATACACACACACTCACACACGCACAAACACACATACACGCACACACGCACACACACATACACTCTTCACCTCTCGACTCCTACCAATTAGTCGCTCCTTACAGCAAGCATGGCCTTCTTGCCACGGCCGTATTCCTATCTCTGCAAGCCGAACGGACACACACACTCATACACACACACTCACACACGCACAAACACACAGACACGCACACACGCACACACACATACACTCTTCACCTCTCGACTCCTACCTTTTAGTCGCCTCTTACGATAAGCAGGGCCTTCTTGCCGCGGTCGTGTTCTCATCTCTGCAAGCCAAACACATACTCACACACACACACACACACATACTCACACACGCACACACACACACACGCACACACGCACACACATACACTCTTCACCTCTCGACTCCTACTTATTAGTCGACCCTTACAAGAGGCAGGGCCTTCTGGCCTTGGCCGTATTCTTATCTCTGCCAGCCAAACGGACACACACACATACACACACACTCACACACGCCCACACACGCACACACGCACACACACACACACATACACTCTTCACCTCTCGACTCCTACCCATTATTCTCCTCTTACGACAGGCAGGGACTTCTTGCCACGGCCGTGTTCTTATCTCTGCAAGCCAAACGGACACACACACATACTCACACACGCACACATACACGCACACACGCACACACACACATACACTCTTCACCTCTCGACTCCTACCTATTAGTCGCCCCTTACAACTGGCAGGGTCTTTTTGCCTTGGCCGTATTCTTACCTCTGCAAGCCAGACGGACACACACATACACACACACTCACACACGCACACAAACACGCACACACACACATATACTCTTCACCTCTCGACCCCTACCCATTAGTCGCCTCTTACGACAGGCAGGGCCTTCCTGCCACGGCCATGTTCTTATCTCTGCGAGCCGACCGGACACACACACACTCACACACACACATACAAGAACAAACACAGACACGCACGCACACACGCGCACACACACATATACACTCTCCACCTTTCGACTCCTATCCATTAGTCGCCTCTTAAGACAGGCATGGCCTTCTTGCCTCGGCCGTATTCTAATCTCTGCGAGCCAAACGGACACACACACACTGACACACACACACGTTCACACACACGCACACACACACATACACTTTTCACCTCTCGACTCCTACCCATTATTCTCCTATTACGACAGGCAGGGACTTCTTGCCACGGCCGTGTTCTTATCTCTGCAAGCCGAACGGACACACACACATACTCACACACGCACACACACTCACACACACACACAAGCACACACGCACGCACACACGCACACACACATTCTCACACACGCACACACACACGCACACACACACGCACACACGCACACACACACATACACTCTTCACCTCTCGACTCCTACTTATTAGTCGACCCTTACAAGAGGCAGGGCCTTCTGGCCTCGGCCGTATTCTTATCTCTGCAAGCCAAACGGACACACACATACACACACACTCACACACGCCCACACACGCACACACACACACACACACACATACACTCTTCACCTCTCAACTCCTACCCATTATTCTCCTCTTACGACAGGTAGGGACTTCTTGCCACGGCCGTGTTCTTATCTCTGCAAGCCGAACGGACACACACACATACTCACACACGCACACACACACACGCACACACGCACACACACACATACACTCTTCACCTCTCGACTCCTACCTATTAGTCGCCCCTTACAACTGGTAGGGTCTTCTTGCCTTGGCCGTATTCTTACCTCTGCAAGCCAGACGGAAACACACACATACACATACACTCACACACGCACAAACACACGCACACACGCACACACACACATACACTCTTCATCTCTAGACTCCTACCCATTAGTCGCCTCTTACGACAGGCAGGGCCTTCTGGCCTCGGCCGTATTCTTATCTCTGCAAGCCAAACGGACACACACATACACACACACTCACACACGCCCACACACGCACACACACACACACACACACACATACACTCTTCACCTCTCGACTCCTACCCATTATTCTACTCTTACGACA
>NW_027311897.1:482500-495000 GCF_040954645.1 Diabrotica undecimpunctata | reverse complement strand
TCCACCTCTCGACTAATATCCATTAGTCGCCTCTTAAGACAGGCAGGGCGTTCTTGCCTCGGTTGTATTCTTATCTCTGCAAGCCGAACGGACACACACACATACTCACACACGCACACACACGCACACACGCACACACACATACACTCTTCACCTCTCGACTCCTACCTATTAGTCGCCCCTTACAACTGGCAGGGTCTTCTTGCCTTGGCCGTATTCTTACCTCTGCAAGCCAGACGGACACACACACATACACACACACTCACACACGCACACACACGCACACACGCACACACACACATACATTCTTCACCTCTCGACCCCTACCCATTAGTCGCCTCTTACGACAGGCAGGGCCTTCCTGCCACGGCCATGTTCTTATCTCTGCGAGCCGACCGGACACACACACTCACACACACACATACAAAAACACACACACACACGCACGCACACACGCGCACACACACATATACACTCTCCACCTTCCGACTCCTATCCATTAGTCGCCTCTTAAGACAGGCATGACCTTCTTGCCACGGACGTATTCTTATCTCTGCAAGCCGAACGGACAAACACACATACTCACACACGCACACACACACGCACACACGTACACACACACATACACTCTTCACCTCTCGACTCCTACCCATTAGTCGCCTCTTACGACAGGCAGGGCCTTCTTGCCACGGCCGTGTTCTCATTTCAGCGAGCCGACCGGACACACACAAACACGCCCACACGCACACACACATACATTCTTCACCTCTCGACTCCTACCTATTAGTCGCCTCTTACGATGGGCAGGGACTTCTTGCCACGGCCGTATTCTTACCTCTGCAAGCCAGACGGACACACACACATACACACACACTCACACACGCACACACACGCACACACGCACACACACACATACACTCTTCACCTCTCGACCCCTACCCATTAGTCGCCTCTTACGACAGGCAGGGCCTTCCTGCCACGGCCATGTTCTTATCTCTGCGAGCCGACCGGACACACACACTCACACACACACATACAAGAACACACACACACACGCACGCACACACGCGCACACACACATATACACTCTCCACCTTTCGACTCCTATCCATTAGTCGCCTCTTAAGACAGGCATGACCTTCTTGCCACGGACGTATTCTTATCTCTGCAAGCCGAACGGACAAATAAACATACTCACACACGCACACACACACGCACACACGTACACACACACATACACTCTTCACCTCTCGACTCCTACCCATTAGTCGCCTCTTATGACAGGCAGGGCCTTCTTGCCACGGCCGTGTTCTCATTTCAGCGAGCCGACCGGACACACACAAACACGCCCACACGCACACACACATACATTCTTCACCTCTCGACTCCTACCTATTAGTCGCCTCTTACGATGGGCAGGGACTTCTTGCCACGGCCGTGTTCTTATCTCTGAAAGCCGAACGGACACACACACATACTCACACACGCACACACACACGCACACACGCACACACACATACACTCTTCACCTCTCGACTCCTACCTATTAGTCGCCCCTTACAACTGGCAGGGTCTTCTTGCCTTGGCCGTATTCTTACCTCTGCAAGCCAGACAGACACACACACATACACACACAATCACACACGCACACACACACGCACACACGTACACACACACATACACTCTTCACCTCTCGACTCCTACCCATTAGTCGCCTCTTAAGACAGGCAGAGCCTTCTTGCAACGAACGCATTCTTATCTCTGCGAGCCGAAAGGACACGCACACACACTCACACACAAACACATACACGCAAGCACACATACACTATTCACCTCTCGAATTCTACCCATTATTCTCCTTTTACGACAGGCAGGGACTTCTTGCCACGGCCGTGTTCTTATCTCTGCAAGCCGAACGGACACACACACACGCACACACAAACACACACACACGCACACACGCACACACACGCACCCACGCACACGCACACGCACACACTCTCCACCTCTCGACTCCTATCCATTAGCCGCCTCTTAAGACAGGTAGGGCCTTCTTGCCACGGCCGTAATCTTATCTCTGCGAGCCGAGCGGACAAACACACACACTCACACACACACACACACACACATACACTCTTCACCTCTCGACCCCTACCTTTTAGTCGCCTCTTACGAGAGGCAGGGCCTTCTTGCCCCGGCCGTATTCATATCTCTGCAAGCCGAACGGACACACACACTCATACACACACACTCACACACGCACAAACACACATACACGCACACACGCACACACACATACACTCTTCACCTCTCGACTCCTACCAATTAGTCGCTCCATACAGCAAGCATGGCCTTCTTGTCACGGCCGTATTCTTATCTCTGCAAGCCGAACGGACACACACACTCATACACACACACTCACACACGCACAAACACACACACACGCACACACGCACACACACATACACTCTTCACCTCTCGACTCCTACCTTTTAGTCGCCTCTTACGATAAGCAGGGCCTTCTTGCCGCGGTCGTGTTCTCATCTCTGCAAGCCAAACTAACACACACACATACTCACACACGCACACACACACACACGCACACACGCACACATACATACACTCTTCACCTCTCGACTCCTACTTATTAGTCGACCCCTACAAGAGGCAGGGCCTTCTGGCCTCGGCCGTATTCTTATCTCTGCAAGCCAAACGGACACACACACATACACACACACTCACACACGCCCACACACGCACACACGCACACACACACACATACACTCTTCACCTCTCGACTCCTACCCATTATTCTCCTCTTACGACAGGCAGGGACTTCTTGCCACGGCCGTGTTCTTATCTCTGCAAGCCAAACGGACACACACACATACTCACACACGCACACACACACGCACACACGCACACACACACACACATACACTCTTCACCTCTCGACTCCTACCTATTAGTCGCCCCTTACAACTGGCAGGGTCTTCTTGCCTTGGCCGTATTCTTACCTCTGCAAGCCAGACGGACACACACACATACACACACACTCACACACGCACACACTTACGTACTCTCTTCACCTCTCGACTCCTACCCATTAGTCGCCTCTTACGACAGGCAGGGACTTCTTGCTACGGCCGTGTTCTTATCTCTGCAAGCCGAACGGACACACACACACGCACACACAAACACACGCACACAGGCACACACGCACTCACGCACACGCACACATTCTCCACCTCTCGATTCCTATCCATTAGTCGCCTCTTAAGACAGGCAGGGCCTTCTTGCCACGGACGTATTCTTATCTCTGCGAGCCGAAAGGACACACACACACACACGCACACACAAACACACGCACACAGGCACACACGCACACACGCACACGTACACGCACACGCACACACTCTCCACCTCTCGACTAATATCCATTAGTCGCCTCTTAAGACAGGCAGGGCGTTCTTGCCTCGGCCGTATTCTTATCTCTGCAAGCCAAACGGACACACACACACACATACACACACACACATACTCACACACGCACTAACACACGCACACACACAAAGACACATACACTCTTCACCTCTCGACTCCTACCCATTATTCTTCTATTTCGAAAGGCAGGGACTTCTTGCCACGGCCGTGTTCTTATCTCTGCGAGCCGAACGGACACACACACATACACACACACGCACACACACACGCACACACGCACCCACACACATACTCTCTTTACCTCTCGACTCCTACTTATTAGTCGCCCACTCTTCACATCTCGACTCCTACCCATTAGTCGCCCCGTACGATTTGCATCGCCTCCTTGCCACGGCTGTTTTCTTATCACGGCAAGCCGAACGGACACACACACATACTCACACACGCACACACACACGCACACACGCACACACACATACACTTTTCTCCTCTCGACTCCTACTTATTAGTCGCCCACTCTTCGCCTCTCGACTCCTATCCATTAGTCGCCCCGTACGATTTGCATCGCTTTCTTGCCACGGCTGTTTTCTTATCTCTGCGAGCCGAAGGGACACACACACATACATACACACACACTCACAAACACACACACACACGCACGCACACACGCACACACAAACACACACACACACACGCACACACGCACACACACGCACCCACGCACACGCACACACTCTCCACCTCTCGACTCCTATCCATTAGCCTTAGCCATTAGCTTAAGACAGGTAGGGCCTTCTTGCCACGGCCGTAATCTTATCTCTGCGAGCCGAGCGGACAAACACACACACCCACACACACACACACACATACACTCTTCACCTCTCGACCCCTACCTTTTAGTCGCCTCTTACGAGAGGCAGGGCCTTCTTGCCCCGGCCGTATTCATATCTCTGCAAGCCGAACGGACACACACACTCATACACACACACTCACACACGCACAAACACACATACACGCACACACGCACACACACATACACTCTTCACCTCTCGACTCCTACCAATTAGTCGCTCCTTACAGCAAGCATGGCCTTCTTGCCACGGCCGTATTCCTATCTCTGCAAGCCGAACGGACACACACACTCATACACACACACTCACACACGCACAAACACACAGACACGCACACACGCACACACACATACACTCTTCACCTCTCGACTCCTACCTTTTAGTCGCCTCTTACGATAAGCAGGGCCTTCTTGCCGCGGTCGTGTTCTCATCTCTGCAAGCCAAACACATACTCACACACACACACACACATACTCACACACGCACACACACACACACGCACACACGCACACACACATACACTCTTCACCTCTCGACTCCTACTTATTAGTCGACCCTTACAAGAGGCAGGGCCTTCTGGCCTTGGCCGTATTCTTATCTCTGCCAGCCAAACGGACACACACACATACACACACACTCACACACGCCCACACACGCACACACGCACACACACACACACATACACTCTTCACCTCTCGACTCCTACCCATTATTCTCCTCTTACGACAGGCAGGGACTTCTTGCCACGGCCGTGTTCTTATCTCTGCAAGCCAAACGGACACACACACATACTCACACACGCACACATACACGCACACACGCACACACACACATACACTCTTCACCTCTCGACTCCTACCTATTAGTCGCCCCTTACAACTGGCAGGGTCTTTTTGCCTTGGCCGTATTCTTACCTCTGCAAGCCAGACGGACACACACATACACACACACTCACACACGCACACAAACACGCACACACACACATATACTCTTCACCTCTCGACCCCTACCCATTAGTCGCCTCTTACGACAGGCAGGGCCTTCCTGCCACGGCCATGTTCTTATCTCTGCGAGCCGACCGGACACACACACACTCACACACACACATACAAGAACAAACACAGACACGCACGCACACACGCGCACACACACATATACACTCTCCACCTTTCGACTCCTATCCATTAGTCGCCTCTTAAGACAGGCATGGCCTTCTTGCCTCGGCCGTATTCTAATCTCTGCGAGCCAAACGGACACACACACACTGACACACACACACGTTCACACACACGCACACACACACATACACTTTTCACCTCTCGACTCCTACCCATTATTCTCCTATTACGACAGGCAGGGACTTCTTGCCACGGCCGTGTTCTTATCTCTGCAAGCCGAACGGACACACACACATACTCACACACGCACACACACTCACACACACACACAAGCACACACGCACGCACACACGCACACACACATTCTCACACACGCACACACACACGCACACACACACGCACACACGCACACACACACATACACTCTTCACCTCTCGACTCCTACTTATTAGTCGACCCTTACAAGAGGCAGGGCCTTCTGGCCTCGGCCGTATTCTTATCTCTGCAAGCCAAACGGACACACACATACACACACACTCACACACGCCCACACACGCACACACACACACACACACACATACACTCTTCACCTCTCAACTCCTACCCATTATTCTCCTCTTACGACAGGTAGGGACTTCTTGCCACGGCCGTGTTCTTATCTCTGCAAGCCGAACGGACACACACACATACTCACACACGCACACACACACACGCACACACGCACACACACACATACACTCTTCACCTCTCGACTCCTACCTATTAGTCGCCCCTTACAACTGGTAGGGTCTTCTTGCCTTGGCCGTATTCTTACCTCTGCAAGCCAGACGGAAACACACACATACACATACACTCACACACGCACAAACACACGCACACACGCACACACACACATACACTCTTCATCTCTAGACTCCTACCCATTAGTCGCCTCTTACGACAGGCAGGGCCTTCTGGCCTCGGCCGTATTCTTATCTCTGCAAGCCAAACGGACACACACATACACACACACTCACACACGCCCACACACGCACACACACACACACACACACACACATACACTCTTCACCTCTCGACTCCTACCCATTATTCTACTCTTACGACAGGCAGGGACTTCTTGCCGCGGTCGTGTTCTCATCTCTGCAAGCCAAACTAACACACACACATACTCACACACGCACACACACACACACACGCACACACGCACACACACATACACTCTTCACCTCTCGACTCCTACTTATTAGTCGACCCTTACAAGAGGCAGGGCCTTCTGGCCTTGGCCGTATTCTTATCTCTGCCAGCCAAACGGACACACACACATACACACACACTCACACACGCCCACACACGCACACACGCACACACACACACACACACACATACACTCTTCACCTCTCGACTCCTACCCATTATTCTCCTCTTACGACAGGCAGGGACTTCTTGCCACGGCCGTGTTCTTATCTCTGCAAGCCAAACGGACACACACACATACTCACACACGCACACACACACGCACACACGCACACACACACATACACTCTTCACCTCTCGACTCCTACCTATTAGTCGCCCCTTACAACTGGCAGGGTCTTCTTGCCTTGGCCGTATTCTTACCTCTGCAAGCCAGACGGACACACACATACACACACACTCACACACGCACACAAACACGCACACACACACATACACTCTTCACCTCTCGACTCCTACTTATTAGTCGACCCTTACAAGAGGCAGGGCCTTCTGGCCTCGGCCGTATTCTTATCTCTGCAAGCCAAACGGACACATACATACACACACACTCACACACGCCCACACACGCACACACACACACACACACACACACACACATACACTCTTCACCTCTCGACTCCTACCCATTATTCTCCTCTTACGACAGGCAGGGACTTCTTGCCACGGCCGTGTTCTTATCTCTGCAAGCCGAACGGACACACACACATACTCACACACGCACACACACACACGCACACACGCACACACACACATACACTCTTCACCTCTCGACTCCTACCTATTAGTCGCCCCTTACAACTGGTAGGGTCTTCTTGCCTTGGCCGTATTCTTACCTCTGCAAGCCAGACGGAAACACACACATACACATACACTCACACACGCACAAACACACGCACACACGCACACACACACACATACACTCTTCATCTCTAGACTCCTACCCATTAGTCGCCTCTTACGACAGGCAGGGCCTCCCTGCCACGGCCATGTTCTTATCTCTGCGAGCCGACCGGACACACACACACTCACACACACACATACAAGAACACACACACACGCACGCACACACGCGCACACACACATATACACTCTTCACCTCTCGACTCCTACCCATTATTCTTCTCTTTCGAAAGGCAGGGACTTCTTGCCACGGTCGTGTTCTTATCTCTGCAAGCCGAACGCACACACGCACACGCACACACACACACACGCACACACGCACACACACACACACACACACACACATACACTCTTCACCCTTGACTCCTACCCATTAGTCGCCTCTTACGATAGGCAGGGCCTTCCTGCCACGGCCATGTTTTTATCTCTGCGAGCCGACCGGACACACACCCACTCACACACACACATACAAGAACACCCACACACACGCACGCACACACGCGCACACACACATATACACTCTCCACCTATCGACTCCTATCCATTAGTCGCCTCTTAAGACAGGCATGACCTTCTTGCCTCGGCCGTATTCTAATCTCTGCGAGCCGAACGGACACACACATACATACACACACACTTACACACGCACAAACACACACATACCCACACACGCACACACACACACATACACTATTCACCTTTCGACTCCTACCTATTAGTCGCCCCTTACAAGAGAGATGGCCTTCTTGCCTCGGCCGTATTCTTATCTCTGCAAGCCAAACGGACACACACACAAATACACACACATACTCACACACGCACAAACACACGCACACACACAAAGACACATACACTCTTCACCTCTCGACTCTTATTCATTAGTCGCCTCTTACGACAGGCAGGGACTTCTTGCCACGGCCGTGTTCTTATCTCTGCGAGCCGAACGGACACACACATACTTACACACACACACGCACCTACGCACACACACACGCACACACGCACACACACACAAATACACTCTTCACCCCTCGACTCCTACCCATTAGTCGCATCTTACGACAGGCATGGACTTATTGCCTCGGCCGTATTCTAATCTCTGCGAGCCGAACGGACACACACACACACACTGACACACACACACATTCACACACACACTCACACACGTACGCACACACGCACACACACACATACACTCTTCACCTCTCGACTCCTACCCATCATTCTCCTATTACGACAGGCAGGGACTTCTGGCCACGGCCGTGTTCTTATCTCTGCAAGCCGAACGGACACACACACACACGCATACACACACACTCTCCACCTCTCGACTCCTACCCAGTAGTCGCCTCTTACGACAGGCAGGGCCTTCTTGCCTCGGCCGTATTCTTATCTCTGCAAGCCAAACGGACACACACACACAAATACACACACATACTTACACACGCAAAAACACACGCACACACAAAGACACATACACTCTTCACCTCTCGACTCCTACCCATTATTCTCCTATTACGACAGGCAGTGACTTCTTGCCACGGCCGTGTTATTATCTCTGCGAGCCGACCGGACACACACACACTGACACACACACACGTTCACACACACACTCACACACGTACGCACACACGCACACACACACACATACACTCTTCACCTCTCGACTCCTACCCATTATTCTCCTCTTACGACAGGCAGGGACTTCTTGCCACGGCCGTGTTCTTATCTCTGCAAGCCAAACGGACACACACACACACGCACACACACACGCACACGCACACGCACACGCACACACTCTTCACCTCTCGACTCCTACCCATTATTCTCCTCTTACGACAGGCAGGGACTTCTTGCCACGGCCGTGTTCTTATCTCTGCAAGCCGAACGGACACACACATACACACACACTCACACACACACGCACACGCGCACACACACATACACTCACACACACAAACACGCAAATACGCACACACACATACATTCTTCACCTCTCGACTCCTACCCATTAGTCGCATCTTACGACAGGCATAGACTTATTGCCTCGACCGTATTCTAATCTCTGCGAGCCGAACGGACACACACACACTGACACACACACACACACATTCACACACACACTCACACACGTACGCACACACGCACACACACACATACACTCTTCACCTCTCGACTCCTACCCAATATTCTCCTATTACGACAGGCAGGGTCTTCTTGCCTCGGCCGTATTCTTATCTCTGCAAGCCGAACGGACACACACATACTCACACACACACACACACACATACACTCTTAAACTCTCGACTCCTACCCATTAGTCGCCTCTTACGACATTCAGGGACTTCTTGCCACGGACGTATTCTTATCTCTGCAAGCCGAACGGACACACACACATACTCACACACGCACACACACACGCACACACGCACACACACATACACTCTTCACCTCTCGACTCCTACCTATTAGTCGCCCCTTACAACTGGTAGGGTCTTCTTGCCTTGGCCGTATTCTTACCTCTGCAAGCCAGACGGACACACACACATACACACACACTCACACACACACGCACACACACACATACACTCTTCACCTCTCGACTCCTACCCATTAGTCGCCTCTTACGACAGGCAGGGCCTTCCTGCCACGGCCATGTTCTTATCTCTGCGAGCCGACCGGACACACACACACTTACACACACTTACACACACACACATACAAGAACACACACACACACGCACGCACACACGCGCACACACACATATACACTCTTCACCTTTCGACTCCTACCCATTATTCTTCTCTTTCGAAAGGCAGGGACTTCTTGCCACGGTCGTGTTTTTATCTCTGCAAGCCGAACGCACACACGCACACTCACACGCACACACGCACACAAACATACACTTTTCACCTCTCGACTCCTACCTATTAGTCGCCTCTTACGATTGGCAGGGCCTTCTTGCCTCGGTCGTGTTTTCATCTCTGCAAGCCGAACTGACACACACACATACTCACACACGCAAACACACACGCACACACGCACACACACATACACTCACACACACACAAACACGCACACACACACATACATTCTTCACCTCTCGACTCCTACCTATTAGTCGCCTCTTACGATAGGCAGGGCCTTCTTGCCTTGGCCGTGTTCTTATCACTGCAAGCCGAACGGACACACACACATACTCACACACGCACACACACACGCACACACGCACACAAACATACACTCTTCACCTCTCGACTCCTATCCATTAGTCGCCTCTTACGACAGGCAGGGCCTTCTTGCTACGGACGTGTTCTTATCTCTGCGAGCCAAACGGACACACACACACACACACACACACACACACACTCGCACATACACATACACACACATACACGCTTCACCTCTCGACTCCTACCCATTAGTCGCCTCTTACGACATTCAGGGACTTCTTGCCACGGCCGTGTTCTTATCTCTGCGAGCCGAACGGACACACACACACTCACACACACACACGCACACACGCACACACACGCACCCACGCACACGTACACGCACACGCACACACTCTCCACCTCTCGACACCTATCCATTAGCCGCCTCTTAAGACAGGCAGGGCCTTCTTGCCACGGCCGTAATCTTATCTCTGCGTGCCGAGCGGACAAAAACACACAGTCACACACACACATACACTATTCACCTCTCGACTCCTCCCTTTTAGTCGCCTCTTACGAGAGGCAGGGCCTTCTTGCCCCGGCCGTATTCATATCTCTGCAAGCCGAACGGACACACACACTCATACACACACACTCACACACGCACAAACACACACACACGCACACACGCACACACACATACACTCTTCACCTCTCGACTCCTACCTTTTAGTCGCCTCTTACGATAAGCAGGGCCTTCTTGCCGCGGTCGTGTTCTCATCTCTGCAAGCCAAACTAACACACACACATACTCACACACGCACACACACACGCACACACACACGCACACACGCACACACACACATACACTCTTCACCTCTCGACTCCTACTTATTAGTCGACCCTTACAAGAGGCAGGGCCTTCTGGCCTCGGCCGTATTCTTATCTCTGCAAGCCAAACGGACACACACATACACACACACTCACACACGCCCACACACGCACACACGCACACACACACACACATACACTCTTCACCTCTCGACTCCTACCCATTATTCTCCTCTTACGACAGGCAGGGACTTCTTGCCACGGCCGTGTTCTTATCTCTGCAGGCCGAACGGACACACACACATACTCACACACGCACACACACACGCACACACGCACACACACACATACACTCTTCACCTCTCGACTCCTACCTATTAGTCGCCCCTTACAACTGGTAGGGTCTTCTTGCCTTTGCCGTATTCTTACCTCTGCAAGCCAGACGGACACACACACATACACACACACTCACACACGCACACACACACGCACACACGCACACACACACATACACTCTTCACCTCTCGACTCCTACCCATTAGTCGCCTCTTACGACAGGCAGGGCCTTCCTGCCACGGCCATGTTCTTATCTCTGCGAGCTGACCGGACACACACACACTCAGACACACACATACAAGAACACACACACACACGAACGCACACACGCGCACACACACATATACACTCTTCACCTCTCGACTCCTACCCATTATTCTTCTCTTTCGAAAGGCAGGGACTTCTTGCCACGGTCGTGTTCTTATCTCTGCAAGACGAACGCACACACGCACACGCACACACGCACACACACACATATACACTATTCACCTCTCGACTCCTCCCTTTTAGTCGCCTCTTACGAGAGGCAGGGCCTTCTTGCCCCGGCCGTATTCATATCTCTGCAAGCCGAACGGACACACACACTCATACACACACACTCACACAC
>NW_027311897.1:475000-477500 GCF_040954645.1 Diabrotica undecimpunctata | reverse complement strand
CGCACACGCACACGCACACACTCACAAACACACACACACACACGCACGCACACACGCACACACACATACATTCTTCACCTCTTGACTCCTACCCATTAGTCGCTCATTACAGCAGGCATGGCCTTCTTGCCACGGCCGTATTCTTATCTCTGCGAGCCGAAGGGACACACACACACACTCATACACACACACACGCACACTCTTTACCTCTCGACTTCTACCCATTAGTCGCCTCTTACGACAGGCATGGCCTTCTTGCCACGGCTGTATTCTTATCTCTGCAAGCCGAACGGACACACATACATACACACACACTCACACACGCACACACACATAAACTCTTCACCTCTCGACTCCTACCTATTGGTCGCCTCTTACGATAAGCATGGCCTTCTTGCCACGGCTGTAATCTTATCTCTGCGAGCCGAAGGACACACACACATACACACATACACGCACACACACACGCACACACGCACATACATACACTCTCCATCTCGCGACTCCTACTCATTAGTCGCCTCTTACGACAGGCAGGGCCACACACGCACACACAAATACACGCACACAGGCACACGCACACACTCTCCACCTCTCGACACCTATCCATTAGCCGCCTCTTAAGACAGGCAGGGCCTTCTTGCCACGGCCGTAATCTTATCTCTGCGAGCCGAGCGGACAAAAACACACAGTCACACACACACACATACACTATTCACCTCTCGACTCCTCCCTTTTGGTCGCCTCTTACAAGAGGCAGGGCCTTTTTGCCCCGGCCGTATTCATATCTCTGCAAGCCGAACGGACACACACACTCATACACACACACTCACACACGCACAAACACACACACACGCACACACGCACACACACATACACTCTTCACCTCTCGACTCCTACCTTTTAATCGCCTCTTACGATAAGCAGGGCCTTCTTGCCGCGGTCGTGTTCTCATCTCTAAAAGCCAAACTAACACACACACATACTCACACACGCACACACACACGCACACACACACGCACACACACACATACACTCTTCACCTCTCGACTCCTACTTATTAGTCGACCCTTACAAGAGGCAGGGCCTTCTGGCCTCGGCCGTATTCTTATCTCTGCAAGCCAAACGGACACACACACATACTCACACACGCACACACACACGCACACACGCACACACACACACATACACTCTTCACCTCTCGACTCCTACCTATTAGTCGCCCCTTACAACTGGTAGGGTCTTCTTGCCTTTGCCGTATTCTTACCGCTGCAAGCCAGACGGACCCACACACATACACACACACTCACACACGCACACACACACGCACACACGCACACACACACATACACTCTTCACCTCTCGACTCCTACCCATTAGTCGCCTCTTACGACAGGCAGGGCCTTCCTGCCACGGCCATGTTCTTATCTCTGCGAGCCGACCGGACACACACACACTCACACACACACATACAAGAACACACACACACACAGGAACGCACACACGCGCACACACACATATACACTCTTTCTCCTCTCGACTCCTACCCACTATTCTTCTCTTTCGAAAGGCAGGGACTTCTTGCCACGGTCGTGTTCCTATCTCTGCAAGACGAACGCACACACGCACACGCACACACGCACACACAAACACACACACATACACTCTTCACCCTCGACTCCTACCCATTAGTCGCCTCTTACGATAGGCAGGGCCTTCCTGCCACGGCCATGTTTTTATCTCTGCGAGCCGACCGGACACACACCCACTCACACACACACATACAAGAACACGCACACACACGCACGCACACACGCGCACACACACATATACACTTTCCACCTTTCGACTCCTATCCATTAGTAGCCTCTTAAGACAGGCATGACCTTATTGCCTCGGCCGTATTCTAATCTCTGCGAGCCGAATGGACACACACATACATACACACACACACTTACACACGCACAAACACACACATACCCACACACGCACACACACACACATACACTATTCACCTTTCGACTCCTACCTATTAGTCGCCCCTTACAAGAGAGGGGGGCCTTCTTGCCTCGGCCGTATTCTTATCTCTGCAAGCCAAACGGACACACACACAAATACAGACATATACTCACACACGCACAAATACACGCACACACACAAAGACACATACACTCTTCACCTCTCGACTCCTATTCATTAGTCGCCTCTTACGACAGGCAGGGACTTCTTGCCACGGCCGTGTTCTTATCTCTGCGAGCCGAACGGACACACACATACTTACACACACACACGCACACACGCACACACACACAAATACACTCTTAACCCCTCGACTCCTACCCATTAGTCGCATCTTACGACAGGCATGGACTTATTGCCTCGGCCGTATTCTAATCTCTGCAAGCCGAACGGACACACACACACACACGCATACACACACACTCTCCACCTCTCGACTCCTACCCATTAGTCGCCTCTTACGACAGGCAGGGCCTTCTTG
>NW_027311897.1:455000-467500 GCF_040954645.1 Diabrotica undecimpunctata | reverse complement strand
ACACACACACACTCACGCACACACACGCACACACACACGCACACACACACGCACACACACACATATAAACTGTTCACCTCTCGACTCCTACTCATTAGTCTCCTCTTACGACAGGCAGGGCCTTCTTGCCATGGCCGTATTCTTTTCTCTGCGAGCCGAAGGACACACACACACAGTCACACACGCACATACACACACGCACACACACACACATACACTACTTACCTCTTGACTCCGACACCATTAGTCGCCTCTTACGACAGGCAGGGCCTTCTTGCCTTGGTTGTGTTCGTATCTCTGCGAGCCGAAGGACACACACACACACATACAAACACACGCACACACTCACAAACACACACACACACGCACACACGCACGCACACACGCACACGCACACGCACACACGCACGCACACACGCACACACACATACACACACACACACACACACGCACACACGCACACACACATATATTCTTCACCTATCGACTCCTACCTATTAGTCGCCTCTTACGACAGGCAGGGCCTTCTTGCCTCAACCGTGTTCTTATCTCTGCAAGCCGAACGGACACACACACACACGCACACACACACGCACACACAAATACACGCACACAGGCACACACACATACACTCTTCACCTCTCGACTCCTACTCATTAGTCGCCTCTTACGACAGGCAGGGCCTACTTGCCACGGCCGTGTTCTCATCTCTGCGAGCCGACCGGACACACACACATACTCACACACGCACACACACACGCACACACGCACACACACACATACACTCTTCACCTCTCGACTCCTACCCATTAGTCGCCTCTTACGACAGGCAGGGCCTTCCTGCCACGGCCATGTTCTTATCTCTGCGAGCCGACCGGACACACACACACTCACACACACAAATACAAGAACACACGCACGCACACACGCGCACACACACATATACACTCTTAACCTCTCGACTCCTACCCATTATTCGTCTCTTTCGAAAGGCAGGGACTTCTTGCCACGGTCGTGTTCTTATCTCTGCAAGCCGAACGCACACACGCACACGCACACGCACAAGCACACACTCTCCACCTTTCGACTCCTATCCATTAGTCGCCTCTTAAGACAGGTAAGGCCTTCTTGCCACGGACGTATTCTGATCTCTGCGAGCCGAACGGACACACACACACACACTCACACACACACACACACACACTTACACACGCACACACACACACACACATACACTATTCACCTCTCGACTCCTACCCATTATTCTCCTCTTACGACAGGTAGGGAATTCTTGCCACGGCCGTGTTCTTATCTCTGCAAGCCGAACGGACACACACATACTCACACACGCACAAACACACGCACACACGCAGACACACACATACACTCTTCACCTCTCGACTCCTACCTATTAGTCGCCCCTTACAACTGGCTGGGTCTTCTTGCCTTGGCCGTATTCTTACCTCTGCAAGCCAGACGGACACACACACATACACACACACTCACACACGCACACACACACGCACACACGCACACACACATATACACTCTTCACCTCTCGACTCCTACCCATTAGTCGCATCTTACGACAGGCAGGG
This sequence comes from Diabrotica undecimpunctata, assembly GCF_040954645.1. NCBI lineage: Eukaryota > Metazoa > Arthropoda > Insecta > Coleoptera > Chrysomelidae > Diabrotica > Diabrotica undecimpunctata. Next base: position 465,902 of record NW_027311897.1, on the reverse strand, counting down.
CCTTCCTGCCACGGCCATGTTGTTATCTCTGCGAGCCGACCAGACACACACACACTCACACACACACATACAAGAACACACACACACTTACACACGCACAAACACACACATACCCACACACGCACACACACACACACACACACACACATACACTATTCACCTTTCGACTCCTACCTATTAGTCGCCCCTTACAAGAGAGAGGGCCTTTTTGCCTCGGCCGTATTCTTATCTCTGCAAGCCAAACGGACACACACACAAATACACACACATACTCACACACACACAAACACACGCACACACACAAAGACACATACAATCTTCACCTCTCGACTCCTATTCATTAGTCGCCTCTTACGACAGGCAGGGACTTCTTGCCACGGCCGTGTTCTTATCTCTGCGAGCCGAACGGACACACACACACACACTTACAAACACACGCACCCACGCACACACACACGCACACACGCACACACACACAAATACACTCTTCACCTCTCGACTCCTACCCATTAGTCGCATCTTACGACAGGCATGGACTTATTGCCTCGGCCGTATTCTTATCTCTGCAAGCCAAACGGACACACACACAAATACACACACATACTCACACACACACAAACACACGCACACACACAAAGACACATACACTCTTCACCTCTCGACTCCTATTCATTAGTCGCCTCTTACGACAGGCAGGGACTTCTTGCCACGGCCGTATTCTAATCTCTGCGAGCCGAACGGACACACACACACTGACACACACACACATTCACACACACACTCACACACGTACGCACACACGCACACACACACATACACTCTTCACCTCTCGACTCCTACCCATTATTCTCCTATTACGACAGGCAGGGACTTCTTGGCACGGCCGTGTTCTTATCTCTGCAAGCCGAACGGACACACACACACACGAATACACACACACTCTCCACCTCTCGACTCCTACCCATTAGTTGCCTCTTACGACAGGCAGGGCCTTCTTGCCTCGGCCGTATTCTTATCTCTGCAAGCCAAAGGGTAACACACACACAAATACACACACATACTTACACACGCAAAAACACACGCACACACACAAAGACATATACACTCTTCACCTCTCGACTCCTATTCATTATTCGCCTCTTACGACAAGCAGGGACTTCTTGCCACGGCCGTGTTCTTATCTCTGCGAGCCGACCGGACACACACACACTGACACATACACACAATCACACACACACTCACACACGTACGCACACAAGCAGACACACACATACACTCTTCACCTCTCGACTCCTACCCAATATTCTCCTCTTACGACAGGCAGGGACTTCTTGCCACGGCCGTGTTCTTATCTCTGCAAGCCGAACGGACACACACACACACGCACACACACACGCACACGCACACTCACACGCACACACTCTTCACCTCTCGACTCCTACCCATTATTCTCCTCTTACGACAGGCAGGGACTTCTTGCCACGGCCGTGTTCTTATCTCTGCAAGCCGAACGGACACACACACACTCACACACACACACATACACTCACACACGTACGCACACACGCACACACACACATACACTCTTCACCTTTCGACTCCTACCCATTATTCTCCTCTTACGACAGGCAGGGACTTCTTGCCACGGCCGTGTTCTTATATCTGCAAGCCGAACGGACACACACACACACGCACACACACACGAATACGCACACTCACACGCACACACTCTTCACCTCTCGACTCCTACCCATTATTCTCCTCTTACGACAGGCAGGGACTTCTTGCCACGGCCGTGTTCTTATCTCTGCAAGCCGAACGGACACACACATACACATACACTCACACACACACGCACACACGCACGCACACACGCACACACACATACACTCACACACACAAACACGCACATACGCACACACACATACACTCTTCACCTCTCGACTCCTACCTATTAGTCGTCTCTCACGACAGGCAGGGTCTTCTTGCCTCGGCCGTGTTCTTATCTCTGCAAGCCGAACGGACACACACACACTCACACACACACACACACACATACACTCTTAACCTCTCGACTCCTACCCATAAGTCGCCTCTTACGACATTCAGGGCCTGCTTGCCTCGGCCGTATTCTTATCTCTGCAAGCCAAACTGACACACACACACACAAATACACACACATACTCACACACGCAAAAACACACGCACACACACAAAGACACATACGCTCTTCACCTCTGGACTCCTATTCATTAGTCGCCTCTTACGACAGGCAGGGACTTCTTGCCACGGCCGTGTTCTTATCTCTGCAAGCCAAACGGACACACACACACGCACACACACACACGCACACGCACACGCACACACTCTTCACCTCTCGACTTCTACCCATTATTCTCCTCTTACGACAGGCAGGGACTTCTTGCCACGGCCGTGTTCTTATCTCTGCAAGCCGAACGGACACACACATACACACACACACTCACACACACGCGCACACACGCACGCACACACGCACACACACATACACTCACACACACAAACACGCACATACGCACACACACATACATTCTTCACCTCTCGACTCCTACCTATTAGTCGTCTCTCACGACAAGCAGGGTCTTCTTGCATCGGCCGTGTTCTTATCTCTGCAAGTCGAACGAACACACACACACTCACACACACACACACACGCACACACGCACACACACATACACTCTTTACCTCTCGACTCCTACCCATTAGTCGCCTCTTACGACAGGCAGGGCCTTCCTGCTACGGCCATGTTCTTATCTCTGCTAGCCGAACGGACATACACACACACTCAAACACACACGCACGCTCACACGCACACACACACACGCACACACGCACACACGCACACTCTCCACCTCTCGACTCCTATCCATTAGTCGCCTCTTAAGACAGGCAGGGCCTTCTTGCCTCGGCCGTATTCTTATCTCTGCAAGCCAAACGGACACACACACACACACATACAGACACACACTCACACACGCACAAACACACGCACACACACAGACACATACACTCTTCACCTCTCGACTCCTATTCATTAGTCGCCTCTTACGACAGGCAGGGACTTCTTGCCACAGCCGTGTTCTTATCTCTGCGAGCCGAACGGACACACACACACTCACACACACACGCACACACACGCACACACGCACACACACACAAATACACTCTTCACCTCTCGACTCCTACCCATTAGTCGCCTCTTACGACAGGCAGGGCCTTCTTGCCACGGCCGTGTTCTCATTTCAGCGAGCTGACCGGACACACACACACACGCACACACAAACACACGTACAAAGGCACAAACGCACACACGCAAACGCACACGCACACGCACACACTCTCCACCTCTCGACTCCTATCCATTAGTCGCCTCTTAAGACAGGCAGGGCCTTCTTGCCACGAACGCATTCTTATCTCTGCGAGCCTAACGGACACACACACACACTCACACAGACACGCACGCACACACGCCACACACACGCACACACACATACACGCACACACGCACACACACATACATTCTTTACCTCTCGACTCCTACCTATTAGTCGTCTCTCACGACAGGCAGGGCCTTCTTGCCTCGGCAGTGTTCTTATCTGCAAGCCGAACGGACACACACACAAACTCACACACGCACACACACACGCACACACGCACCCACACACATACACTCTTCACCTGTCGACTCCTACCTATTAGTCGCCTCTTACGATAGGCAGGGCCTTCTTGCCTCGGTCGTGTTCTTATTTCTGCAAGCCGAACTAACACACACACATACTTACACACGCACACACACACGCACACACGCACACACGCACATACACTTTTCACCACTCGCCTACTACTTATTAGTCGCCCACTCTTCACCTCTCGACTCCTACCCATTAGTCGCCTCTTACGACAGGCAGGGCCTTCTTGCCTTGGCAGTGTTCTTATCACTGCAAGCCGAACGGACACACACACCTACTCACACACGCACACACACAAGCACACACGCGCACACACATACACTCTTCACCTCTCGACTCCTACCTATTAGGCGCCTCTTACGATAGGCAGGGCCTTCTTGCCTCGGTCGTGTTCTTATTTCTGCAAGCCGAACTAACACACACACATACTCACACACGCACACACACACGCACACACGCACACACACACATACACTCTTCACCTCTCGAATCCTACTTATTACTCGCCTCTTACGACAGGCAGGGCCTTCTTGCCACGGCTGTGTTCTTATCTCTGCGAGCCGACCGCACACACACACACACTCACACACAATCACACACTCACATACACACACACTTAAACACGCACGCACACACGCACACACATACACTCTTCACCTCTCGACTCCTACCCATTATTCTCCTCTTTCGACAGGCAGGGACTTCTTGCCACGGGCGTGTTCTTATCTCTGCGAGCCGAACGGACACACACACACTCACACACACGCACACACGCAAGCACACATACAGTATTCACCTCTCGACTTCTACCCATTATTCTCCTCTTACGATAGGCAGGGACTTCTTGCCACGGCCGTGTTCTTATCTCTGCAAGCCGAACGGACACACACACACGCACACACAAACACACGCACACAGGCACACACGCACATACGCACACACGCACACACTCTCCACCTCTCGATTCCTATCCATTAGTCGCCTCTTAAGAGAGGCAGGGCCTTCTTGCCCCGGCCGTATTCTTATCTCTGGAAGCCGAGCGGACAAACACACACACACACACGCACGTTCGCACACACGCACGTTCGCACACACGCACACACACACACTCACACACGCACAAACACACGCACACAAGCACACACACATACACTCTTCACCTTTCGACTCCTACCCATTAGTCGCCTCTTACAACAGGCAGGGACTACTTGCCACAGTCGAGTTCTCATCTCTGTGTGCCGAACGGACACACACACTCACACACACACACTCACACACACACGCACGCACACACGCACACACACACACACGCACCCACGCACACGCACACGCACACGCACACACTCTCCACCTCTCGACTCCTATCCATTAGTCGCCCCTTAAGACAGGCAGGGCCTTCTTGCCACGGACGTATTCTTATCTCTGCAAGCCGAACGGACACACATACATACACTCGCACACACACACACGTTCACACGAACACACACACACACACGCACACACAAACACACTCACACACTCACACACGCACACACACACGTACACTCTTTACCTCTCGACTCCTACCCATTAGTCGCTCCTTACAGCAGGCATGGCCTTCTTGCCACGGCCGTATTCTTATATCTGCGAGCAGAAGGGACCAACACACACACATACACATATACACACACACATGCTCACACACACACACGCACACACGAACACACACACACACAAGCACACATACACTCTTCACCTCTCGACTCCTACCCATTAGTTGCCTCTTACGACAGGCATGGCCTTCTTGCATACAGACACACATACACACTCACACACACACACACACCTACACTATTCACCTCTCGACTCTTACCTATTACTCGCCCCTTACGACAGGCAGGGCCTTCTTGTCACCGCCGTATTCTTATCTCTGCGAGCCGAACGGACACACACACACACTCACACACACACGGACACACAGACACCTACACTCTTCACCTCACGACTCCTACCTATTACTCGCCCCTTACGACAGGCAGGGCCTTCTTGCCTCGCTGTATTCTTATCTCTGCAAGCCGAACGGACACACATACATGCACACACACTTACACACACGTTCACTCTTCACCTATCGACTCCTACCCATTAGTCGCTCCTTACAGCAGGCATGGCCTTCTTGCCACGACCGAATTCTTATCTCTGTAAGCCGAAGGGACACACACTCACATACACATACACACACACATACTCACACACACACACACACGAACACATACACTCTTCACCTCTCGATTCCTACCCATTAGTCGCCTCTTACGACAGGCATGGCCTTCTTGCCACGACCGAATTCTTATCTCTGTAAGCCGAAGGGACACACACACATACACACACGCACACACACACGCGCACACACGCACACATGCACATACCTACACTCTCCACCTCTCGACTCCTACCCATTAGTCGCCTCTTACGACAGGCAGGGCCTTCTTGCTACGGCTGTATTCTTATCTCTGCAAGCCGAACGGACACACACACACATACACTCACACACGCACACACACACACTCACACACAGGTACACTCTTCAACTCGCGACTCCTACCCATTAGTCGCTCCTTACAGCAGGCATGGCCTTCTTACCACGGCCGTATTCTTATCTCTGCGAGCCGTAGGGATACACACACTCACACACACACACACGCACGCACACACACACACACACACACTCACAAACATCAACACAGACGCACACGCACACACGCACGCTCACACGAACACACACATACACTCACACACACACACGCACACACACATGCACACACGCTCACACACATACACTCTTCACCTCTCGACTCCTACCTATTAGTCGCCGTTTACGATAGGCAGGGCCTTCTTGCCTCCGTCGTGTTCTTATCTCTGCAGGCCGAACTAACACACACACAAACTCACACACGCACACACACACGCACACACACATACACTCTTCACCTCTCGACTCCTACTTATTAGTCGCTCCTTACAAGCGGCAGGGCCTTTTTGCCTCGGCCGTATTCTTATCTCTGCATGCCAAACGGACACACAAACATACACACGCACGCACACACACATACACACACATACACTCTTCACCTCTCGACTCCTACTTATTAGTCGCTCCTTACAAGCGGCAGGGCCTTTTTGCCACGGACGTATTCTTACCTCTGCGAGCCGAACGGACACACACACACACACACACTCGCACACACACACACACACACATACACGCTTCACCTCTCGACTCCTACCCATTAGTCGCCCGTTACGACATTCAGGGCCTTCTTGCCACGGCCGTATTTTTATCTCTGCGAGCCGAGCGGACACACACACAGTCACACACACATACATACACTATTCACCTCTCGACTCCTCCCTTTTGGTCGCCTCTTACGAGAGGCAGGGCCTTCTTGCCCCGGCCGTATTCTTATCTCTGCAAGCCGAACGGATACACACAGTCACACACACACGCACGCACACACGCACACACACACACAAACACACTCTTCACCTCTCGACTCCTACCCATTAGTCGCCTTTTACGACTGGCATGTCCTTCTTGCCTCGAGCGTATTCTAATCTCTGCGAGCCGAACGGACACTTACATACACACACACACTAACAAACGCACAAACACACACACACACACGCACACACACATACACTCTTCACCTCTCGACTCCTACTCATTAGTCACCTCTTACGACAGGCATGGCATTCTTGCCACCGCTGCTTTCTTTTCTCTGCGAGCCGAAGGGACACACATACACACACACACTCACAAACACACACACACGCACCCACACACGCACACACACATACACTAACACACACACACACACGCACACACGCACACACACATACACTCTTCACCTCTCGATTCCTACCTATTAGTCGCCCCTTACAAGAGGCAGGGCCTTCTTGCCTTGGCCGTATTCTTATCTCTGCAAGCCTAACGGACACACACACATACACACACACACTCACACACGCACACACACACGCACACACACACACAAACACTCCTCACCTCTCGACTCCTACCCATTAGCCGCTAATTACAACAAGCATGGCCTTCTTGTCACGGCCGTATTCTTATGTCTGCAAGCCGAACGGACACACACACCCATACACACACACTCACATACGCACAAACACACACACACGCACACACACATATACTCTTCACCTCTCGACTCCTACCCATTAGTCACCTCTTACGACAGGCATGGCAATCTTGCCACCGCTGTTTTCTTTTCTCTGCGAGCCAAAGGGACACACATACACACACACACACTCACGGACACACACACACGCACGCACACAGGCACATACACATACACTCACACACACACACGCACACACGCACACACACATACACTCTTCACCTCTCGATTCCTACCTATTAGTCGCCCCTTACAAGAGGCAGTTCTTGCCTCGGCCGTATTCTTATCTCTGCAAGCCAAACGGACACACACACATACTCACACACGCACACACACACACACACGCATACACACATACACTCTTCACCTCTCGTCTCCTACCTATTAGTCGCCCCTTACAAAAGGCAGGGTCTTCTTGTCTTGGCCGTATTCTTATCTCTGCAAGCCAAACGGACACACAAACATACACACACACTCACACACGCACACACACGCACACACGCACACACACACATATACACTCTTCACCACTCGACTCTTACCTATTAGTCGCCTCTTACGACAGGCAGGGCCTTCTTGCCACGGCCGTGTTCTCATCTCTGCGATCCTACTGGACACGCACACACTCACACACACAAATACACACACACTCACACACGCACACACACGCACATACGCACACACACACACACACACATACACTCTTCACCTCTCGACTCCTACCCATTAGTCACCGCTTACGACAGGCAGGGCCTTCTTGGCACGGACGTGTTCTTATCTCTGCGAGCCGACCGGACACACACACACTCACACACGCACACACACATGCACACACGCACACACACACATACACTCTTCACCTCTCGACTCCTACCAATTAGTCGCCTCTTACGACAGGCATGGCCTTCTTGCCTCGGCCGTATTCTAATCTCTGCGAGCCGAATGGACACACACATACATACGCACACACTTACACACGCACAAACACACACACACCCACACACGCACACACACACATACACTATTCACCTCTCGACTCCTACCTATTAGTCGCCCCATAAAAGAGGCAGGGCCTTCTTGCCTCGGCCGTATTCTTATTTCTGCAAGCCAGACACACACACATACACACACTCTTACACACGCACAAACACGCACACGCCTCTTACGACGGGCAGGGCCTTCTTGCCACGGCCGTGTTCTTATCTCTGCGAGCCGACTGGACACACACACTCACACACACAAATACACACACACACATACACACACACACACTCACACACACACACGCACACACGCACGCATACACGCACACACACATACACTCACACACACACAAACACGCACACACGCACACACACATACATTCTTCACCTCTCTAATCCTACCTATTAGTCGCCTCTCACGACAGGCAGGGCCTTCTTGCCTCGGCCGTGTTCTTATTTCTGCAAGACGAACGGACACACACACACATACTCACACACGCACACACACACGCACACACACATACACTCTTCACCTCTCGACTCCTACTTATTAGTCGCTCCTTTCAAGCGGCAGGGCCTTTTTGCCTCGGCCGTATTCTTATCTCTGCATGCCAAACGGACACACAAACATACACACGCACGCACACACACACACATATACACTCTTCACCTCTCGACTCCTACCCATTATTCTCCTCTTACGACAGGCATGGCCTTCTTGCCACGGACGTATTCTTATCTCTGCGAGCCGAACGGACACACACACACACACTCGCACACACACATACACATACACGCTTCACCTATCGACTCCTACCCATTAGTCGCCTCTTACGACATTCAGGGACTTTTTGCCACGGCCGTGTTCTTATCTCTGCGAGCCGAACGGACACACACACTCTCACACACACACACGCACACACGCACACACGCACACGCACACACTTTCCACCTCTCGACTCCTATCCATTAGTCGCCTCTTAAGACAGGCAGGGCCTTCTTGCCACGGCCGTATTTTTATCTCTGCAAGCCGAACGGATACACACACTCACACACACACGCACGCACACACGCACACACACACACAAATACACTCTCCACCTCTCGACTCCTACCCATTAGTCGCATTTTACGACTGGCATGTCCTTCTCGTCTCGACCGTATTCTAATCTCTGCGAGCCGTAACGGACACTTACATACATACACACACACTAACAAACGCACAAACACAAACACGCACACACACATACACTCTTCACCTCTCGACTCCTACCCATTAGTCACCTCTTACGACAGGCATGGCATTCTTGCCACCGCTGTTTTCTTTTCTCTGCGAGCCGAAGGGACACACATAAACACACACACTCACAGACACACACACACACACACGCACACACGCACACACACATACACACTTCACCTCTCGATTCCTACCTATTAGTCGCCCCTTACAAGAGGCAGGGCCTTCTTGCCTTGGCCGTATTCTTATCTCTGCAAGCCTAACGGATACACACACATACACACACACTCACACACGCAAACACACACGCACACACACACACACACATACACTCTTCACCTCTCGACTCCTACCCATTAGCCGCTAATTACAACAAGCATGGCCTTCTTGTCACGGCCGTATTCTTATCTCTGCAAGCCGAACGGACACACACACCCATACACACACACTCACATACGCACAAACACACACACACGCACACACGCATACACTCTTCACCTCTAGACTCCTACCCATTAGTCACCTCTTACGACAGGCATGGCATTCTTGCCACCGCTGTTTTCTTTTCTCTGCGAGCCGAAGGGACACACATACACACACACACTCACAGACACACACACACGCACGCACACACGCACACACACATACACTCACACACACACACGCACAAACGCACACACACATACACTCTTCACCTCTCGATTTCTACCTATTAGTCGCCCCTTACAAGAGGCAGGGCCTTCTTGCCTTGGCCGTATTCTTGTCTCTGC
>NW_027311897.1:427500-450000 GCF_040954645.1 Diabrotica undecimpunctata | reverse complement strand
ATTTCTGCAAGACGAAAGGACACACACACACACACATACTTACACACGCACACACACACGCACACACGCACACACACACACATACACTCTTCACCTCTCGACTCCTACTTATTAGTCGCCTCTTACCACAGGCAGGGCCTTCTTGCCTTGGGGGTGTTCTTATCTCTGCAAGCCGAACGGATACACACACATACTCACACACTCACACACACACGCACACACGCACACACACACATACACTCTTCACCTCTCGACTCCTACCTACTAGTCGCCTATTACGATAGGCAGGGCCTGCTTGCCTCGGTCGTGTTCTTATTTCTGCAAGCCGAACTAATACACACACATACTCACACACGCACACACACACGCACACAGGCACACACACACACATACACTCTTCACCTCTCGACTCCTACTTATTAGTCGCCCATTACAGGAGGCAGGGCCTTCTTGCCTCTGCCGTATTTTTATCTCTGCAAGCCAAACAGACACACACACATACACACACACTTACACACGCACCCACACGCACAAGCACACGCACACACTCTCCACCTCTCGACTCCTATCCATTAGTCGCCTCTTAAGACAGGCAGGGCCTTCTTGCCACGGACGTATACCTATCTCTGCGAGCCGAACAGACACACACACACACACTCACACACACACACGCACATACGCACGCACACACGCACACACACATACATTCTTCACCTCTCTAATCCTACCTATTAGTCGCCTCTCACGACAGGCAGTGCCTTCTTGCCTCGGCCGTGTTCTTATTTCTGCAAGACGAAAGGACACACACACACACACATACTTACACACGCACACACACACGCACACACGCACACACACACACATACACTCTTCACCTCTCGACTCCTACTTATTAGTCGCCTCTTACCACAGGCAGGGCCTTCTTGCCTTGGGGGTGTTCTTATCTCTGCAAGCCGAACGGATACACACACATACTCACACACTCACACACACACGCACACACGCACACACACACATACACTCTTCACCTCTCGACTCCTACCTACTAGTCGCCTATTACGATAGGCAGGGCCTGCTTGCCTCGGTCGTGTTCTTATTTCTGCAAGCCGAACTAATACACACACATACTCACACACGCACACACACACGCACACAGGCACACACACACACATACACGCTTCATCTCTCGACTCCTACTCATTAGTCGCTCCTTACAGCAAGCATGGCCTTCTTGCCACGGACGTATTCTTATCTCTGCGAGCCGAAGGGATACACACACACATACACACACACACACGCACACACGCACACACACATACACTCTTCACCTCTTGACTCCTACCTATTAGTCGCCTCTTACGATAGGCAGGGCCTTCTTGCCTCGGTCGTGCTCTTATCTCTGCAAGCCGAACGGACACACACACACATACACACACACTCTCACACGCACACACACGCACATACGCACACACATATACACTCTTCACCTCTCGACTCCTACCCATTAGTCGCCTCTTACGAAAGGCAGGGCCTTCTTGCCACGGCCGTGTTCTTATCTCTGAGAGCCGACTGGACACACACACACACTCACACACGCACACACACGCACACACGCACTTACACACATACACTCTTCACCACTCGACTCCTACGCATTAGTCGCCGCTTACGACAGGCAGGGCCTTCTTGCCACGGCCGTGTTCTTATCTCTGCGACCGACTGGACACACACACACTCACACACACAAATACACACACACACTCACACACGCACACACACGCACACTCACACACACATACACTCTTCACCTCTCGACTCCTACCCATTAGTCGCCTCTTACGAAAGGCAGGGCCTTCTTGCCACGGCCGTGTTCTTATCTCTGAGAGCCGACTGGACACACACACACACTCACACACGCACACACACGCACACACGCACTTACACACATACACTCTTCACCACTCGACTCCTACGCATTAGTCGCCGCTTACGACAGGCAGGGCCTTCTTGGCACGGACGTGTCCTTATCACTGCGAGCCGACCGGACACACACACTCACACACGCACACACACACGCACACACGCACACACACACACACCCACACATACACTTTTCACCTCTCGACTCCTACCCATTATTCTCCTATTACGACAGGCAGGGACTTCTTGCCACGGCCGTGTTCTTATCTCTGCAAGCCGAACGGACACACACACATACTCACACACGCACACACACACGCACACACGTACACACACACATACACTCTTCACCTCTCGACCCCTACCTTTTAGTCGCCTCTTACGAGAGGCAGGGCCTTCTTGCCCCGGCCGTATTCATATCTCTGCAAGCCGAACGGACACACACACTCATACACACACACTCACACACGCACAAACACACATACACGCACACACGCACACACACATACACTCTTCACCTCTCGACTCCTACCTATTAGTCGCCTTTTACGATAGGCAGGGCCTTCTTGCCTCGGTTGTGCTGTTATCTCTGCAAGCCGAACTAACAAACACACATACTCACACACGCACCCACGCACACACGCATACACACATACACTCTTCACCTCTCGACTCCTACTTATTAGTCGCCCCTTACAAGAGGCAGGGCCTTCTTGCCTCGGCCGTATTCTTATCTCTGCAAGCCAAACAGACACAAACATATACACACACACACGCACACACACGCACACACGCACACACACACACATACACTCTTCACCTCTCGACTCCTACCCGTTAGTTGCCTCTTAACGACAGGCAGTGCCTTCTTGCCACGGCCGTGTTCTCATCTCTGCGAGCCGACCGGACACACACACACACTGACACACACTCATACACACACACACTCATACACGCACGCACACACGCACACACACATACACTCTTCACCTCTCGACTCCTACCCATTATTCTCCTCTTACGACAGGCAGGGACTTCTTGCCACGGCCGTGTTTTTATCTCTGCAAGCCAAACGGACACACACACACACACGCACACACACACACACACGCACACGCACACGCACACGCACACACTCTCCACCTCTCGACTCCTATCCATTAGTCGCCTCTTACGACAGGCATGGCCTTCTTGCCACCGCTTTTTTCTTATCTCTGCGAGCGAAGGGACACACACACACACATACACACACACTCACACACACACACGCACATACGCACGCACACACGCACACACACATACATTCTTCACCTCTCTAATCCTACCTATTAGTCGCCTCTCACGACCGGCAGGGCCTTCTTGCCTCGGCCGTGTTCTTATTTCTGCAAGACGAACGGACACACACACACACATACTTACACACGCACACACGCACACGCACACGCACACACTCTCCACCTCTCGACTCCTACCTATTAGTCGCCTCTTACGACAGGCAGGGCCTTTTTGCCTTAGGGGTGTTCTTATCTCTGCAAGCCGAACGAACACACACACATACTCACACACTCACACACACACGCACACACGCACACACACACATACACTCTTTACCTCTCTACTCCTACCTATTAGTCGCCTATTACGATAGGCAGGGCGTGCTTGCCTCGGTCGTGTTCTTATTTCTGCAAGCCGAACTAATACACACACATACTCACACACGCACACACACACACGCACACACACACACATACACTCTTCACCTTTCGACTCCTACTTATTAGTCGCCCATTACAAGAGGCAGGGCCTTCTTGCCTCTGCCGTATTTTTATCTCTGCAAGCCAAACAGACACACACACATACACACACACTTACACACGCACCCACACGCACACGCACACGCACACACTCTCCACCTCTCGACTCCTATCCATTAGTCGCCTCTTAAGACAGGCAGGGCCTTCTTGCCACAAACGTATACCTATCTCTGCGAGCCGAACGGACACACACACACACACTTGCACACATACACACACACACACACATACACGCTTCACCTCTCGACTCCTACCCCTTAGTCGCTCCTTACAGCAAGCATGGCCTTCTTGCCACGGACGTATTCTTATCTCTGCGAGCCGAAGGGATACACACACACATACACATACACACACACACGCACACACGCACACACACACATACACTCTTCACCTCTTGACTCCTACCTATTAGTCGCCTCTTACGATAGGCAGGGCCTTCTTGCCTCGGTCGTGCTCTTATCTCTGCAAGCCGAACGGACACACACACTCACACACAAATACACACACACACACTTACACATGCACACACACGCACACACGCACACTCACACACACATACACTCTTCACCTCTCGACTCCTACCCATTAGTCGCCTCTTACGACAGGCAGGGCCTTCTTGCCACGGCCGTGTTCGTATCTCTGCGAGCCGACTGGACACACACACTCACACACACAAATACACACACACTCACACATGCACACACACGCACACACGCACACTCACACACACATACACTCTTCACCTCTCGACTCCTACCCATTAGTCGCCTCTTACGACAGGCAGGGCCTTCTTGCCACGGCCGTGTTCGTATCTCTGCGAGCCGACTGGACACACACACTCACACACACAAATACACACACACACTCACACATGCACACACACGCACACACGCACACTCACACACACATACACTCTTCACCTCTCGACTCCTACCCATTAGTCGCCTCTTACGACAGGCAGGGCCTTCTTGCCACGGCCGTGTTCTTATCTCTGCGAGCCGACTGGACACACACACACTCACACACACAAATACACACACACACTCACACACGCACACACACGCACACTCACACACACATACACTCTTCACCACTCGACTCCTACCCATTAGTCGCCTCTTACGACAGGCAGGGCCTTCTTGCCACGGCCGTGTTCGTATCTCTGCGAGCCGACTGGACACACACACTCACACACACACATACACACACACACCCACACATGCACACACACGCACACACGCACACTCACACACACATACACTCTTCACCTCTCGACTCCTACCCATTAGTCGCCTCTTACGACAGGCAGGGCCTTCTTGCCACGGCCGTGTTCTTATCTCTGCGAGCCGACTGGACACTCACACACTCACACACACAAATACACACACACACTCACACACGCACACACACGCACACTCACACACACATACACTCTTCACCTCTCGACTCCTACCCATTAGTCGCCTCTTACGAAAGGCAGGGCCTTCTTGCCACGGCCGTGTTCTTATCTCTGAGAGCCGACTGGACACACACACACACTCACACACGCACACACACGCACACACGCACTTACACACATACACTCTTCACCTCTCGACTCCTACGCATTAGTCGCCGCTTACGACAGGCAGGGCCTTCTTGGCACGGACGTGTCCTTATCACTGCGAGCCGACCGGACACACACACTCACACACGCACACACACACGCACACACGCACACACACACGTACACTCTTCACCTCTCGACTCCTACCCATTAGTTGCCTCTTACGACAGGCATGGCCTTCTTGCCTCGGCCGTATTCTAATCTCTGCGAGCCGAATGGACACGCATACATACACACACACACACTTACACACGCACAAACACACACACAACCACACACGCACACACACACACACACACATACACTCTTCACCTCTCGACTCCTACCAATTAGTCGCCACTTACGACAGGCAGGGCCCTCTTGCCTTGGCCGTATTCTTATCTCTGCAAGCCGAACGGACACATACACACTCACACACACAAGCACGTACACACGCACACACACGCACACACACAAAAACACTTTTCACCTCTCGACTCCTACCAATTAGTCGCTACTTACGACAGGCAGGGCATTCTTGCCTCGGCCGTATTCTTATCTCTGCAAGCCGAACGGACATATACACACTCACACACACACGCACGCACACACGCACACACACGCACACACACACACAAATACATTCTTCACCTCTCGACTCCTACCCATTAGTCGCCTCTTACGACAGGCATTGCCTTGTTGCCTCGGCCGTATTCTAATCTCTGCGAGCCGAATGGACACACACAAACATACACACACACACTTACACACGCACAAACACACACACACCCACACACGCACACACTCACGTACTCTCTTCACCTCTCGACTCCTACCCATTAGTCGCCTCTTACGACAGGCAGGGACTTCTTGCCACGGCCGTGTTCTTATCTCTGCAAGCCGAACGGACACACACACACGCAGACACAAACACACGCACACACGCACACACGCACACGCACACATTCTCCACCTCTCGATTCCTATCCATTAGTCGCCTCTTAAGACAGGCAGGGCCTTCTTGCACACACGCACACACGCACACGTACACGCACACGCACACACTCTTTACCTCTCGACTAATATCCATTAGTCGCCTCTTAAGACAGGCAGGGCGTTCTTGCCTCGGCCGTATTCTTATCTCTGCAAGCCAAACGGACACACACACATACACACACACATACTCACACACGCACAAACACACGCACACA
The DNA here is from genome assembly GCF_040954645.1 of Diabrotica undecimpunctata. Classification (NCBI taxonomy): domain Eukaryota; kingdom Metazoa; phylum Arthropoda; class Insecta; order Coleoptera; family Chrysomelidae; genus Diabrotica; species Diabrotica undecimpunctata. The sequence continues at coordinate 443,470 of NW_027311897.1, read as the reverse complement.
CACAAAGACACATACACTCTTCACCTCTCAACTCCTATTCATTAGTCGCCTCTTACGACAGGCAGGGACTTCTTGCCACGGCCGTGTTCTTATCTCTGCGAGCCGAACGGACACACACACATACACACACACGCACACACACACGCACACACGCACCCACACACATACTCTCTTCACCTCTCGACTCCTACTTATTAGTCGCCCACTCTTCACATCTCGACTCCTACCCATTAGTCGCCACGTACGATTTGCATCGCCTTCTTGCCACGGCTGTTTTCTTATCTCTGCGAGCCGAAGGGACACACACACATACATACACACACACTCACATACACTCACACACACACACGCCCACACGCACACACACATACATTCTTCACGTCTCGACTCCTACCTATTAGTCGCCTCTTACGATAGGCAGGGCCTTCTTGCCTTGGCCGTGTTCTTATCACTGCAAGCCGAACGGACACACACACATACTCACACACGCACACACACACGCACACACGCACACACATACACTTTTCACCTCTCGACTCCTACTTATTAGTCGCCCACTCTTCGCCTCTCGACTCCTATCCATTAGTCGCCCCGTACGATTTGCATCGCTTTCTTGCCACGGCTGTTTTCTTATCTCTGCGAGCCGAAGGGACACACACACATACATACACACACACTCACAAACACACACACACACGCACGCACACACGCACACACACATACACTCACACACACACAAACACGCCCACACGCATACACACATACACTCTTCACCTCTCGACCCCTACCCATTAGTCGCCTCTTACGACAGGCAGGGCCTTCCTGCCACGGCCATGTTCTTATCTCTGCGAGCCGACCGGACACACACACTCACACACACACATACAAGAACACACACACACACGCACGCACACACGCGCACACACACACATATACACTCTCCACCTTTCGACTCCTATCCATTAGTCGCCTCTTAAGACAGGCATGACCTTCTTGCCACGGACGTATTCTTATCTCTGCAAGCCGAACGGACACACACACATACTCACACACGCACAGACACACGCACACACGTACACACACACATACACTCTTCACATCTCGACTCCTACCCATTAGTCGCCTCTTACGACAGGCAGGGACTTCTTGCCACGGCCGTGTTCTCATTTCAGCGAGCCGACCAGACACACACACACACGCACACACAAACACACGCACACAGGCACAAACGCACACACGCAAACGCACACGCACACGCACACACTCTCCACCTCTCGACTTCTACCCATTATTCTCCTCTTACGACAGGCAGGGACTTCTTGCCACGGCCGTGTTCTTATCTCTGCAAGCCGAACGGACACACACACGCACACACAAACACACACACACACACGCACACACGCACACACACGCACCCACGCAGACGCACACGCACACGCACACGCACACGCACACACTCTCCACCTCTCGACTCCTATCCATTAGCCGCCTCTTAAGACAGGTAGGGCCTTCTTGCCACGGCCGTAATCTTATCTCTGCGAGCCGAGCGGACAAACACACACACTCACACACACACACACACATACACTCTTCACCTCTCGACCCCTACCTTTTAGTCGCCTCTTACGAGAGGCAGGGCCTTCTTGCCCCGGCCGTATTCATATCTCTGCAAGCCGAACGGACACATACACACGCACACACACGCACACACACAAAAACACTTTTCACCTCTCGACTCCTACCCATTAGTTGCCTCTTACGACAGGCATGGCCTTCTTGCCTCGGCCGTATTCTAATCTCTGCGAGCCGAATGGACACACACATACATACACACACACTTACACACGCACAAACACACACACACCCACACACGCACACACACACACACACACAAAAACACTATTCACCTATCGACTCCTACCTATTAGTCACCCCTTACAAGAGAGAGGGCCTTCTTGCCTCGGCCGTATTCTTATCTCTGCAAGCCAAACAGACACACACACATACACACACACTTACACACGCACACACACGCACACACGCACACACACACATACACTCTTCACCTCTCGACTCCTACCAATTAGTCGCCACTTACGACAGGCAGGGCCTTCTTGCCTCGGCCGTATTCTTATCTCTGCAAGCCGAACGGACACACACACACTCACACACACACGCACGCACACACGCACACACACGCACACACACACACACAAATACACTCTTCACCTCTCGACTCCTACCCATTAGTCGCCACTTACGACAGGCAGGGCCTTCTTGCCTCGGCCGTATTCTTATCTCTGCAAGCCAAACGGACACACACACACTCACACACAGACGCACGCACACACGCACACACACGCACACACGCACACACACACATGCACTCTTCACCTCTCGACTCCTACCAATTAGTCGCCACTTACGACAGGCAGGGCCTTCTTGCCTCGGCCGTATTCTTATCTCTGCAAGCCGAACGGACACACACACACTCACACACACACGCACGCTCACACGCACACACACGCACACACACACATACACTCTTCACCTCTCGACTCCTACCAATATGTCGCCACTTACGACAGGCAGGGCCTTCTTGCCTCGGCCGTATTCTTATCTCTGCAAGCCGAACGGACACACACACACTCACACACACACGCACGCTCACACGCACACACACGCACACACGCACACACACACATACACTCTTCACCTCTCGACTCCTACCTATTAGTCGCCTCTTACGATAGGCAGGGCCTTCTTGCCTCGGTTGTGCTCTTATCTCTGCAAGCCGAACTAACACACACACATACTCACACACGCACACACGCACACACCCACATGCACTCTTCACCTCTCGACTCCTACCAATTAGTCGCCTCTGAACGACAGGCAGTGCCTTCTTGCTACGGCCGTGTTCTTATCTCTGCAAGCCGAACGGACACACACACACACACGCACACACAAACACACGCACACAGGCACACACGCACTCACGCACACGCACACATTCTCCACCTCTCGATTCCTATCCATTAGTCGCCTCTTAAGACAGGCAGGGCCTTCTTGCCACGGACGTATTCTTATCTCTGCGAGCCGAAAGGACACACACACACACACACGCACACACAAACACACGCACACAGGCACACACGCACACACGCACACGTACACGCACACGCACACACTCTCCACCTCTCGACTAATATCCATTAGTCGCCTCTTAAGACAGGCAGGGCGTTCTTGCCTCGGCCGTATTCTTATCTCTGCAAGCCGAACGGACACACACACATACTCACACACGCACACACACGCACACACGCACACACACATACACTCTTCACCTCTCGACACCTACCTATTAGTCGCCCCTTACAACTGGCAGGGTCTTCTTGCCTTGGCCGTATTCTTACCTCTGCAAGCCAGACGGACACACACACATACACACACACTCACACACGCACACACACGCACACACGCACACACACACATACACTCTTCACCTCTAGACCCCTACCCATTAGTCGCCTCTTACGACAGGCAGGGCCTTCCTGCCACGGCCATGTTCTTATCTCTGCGAGCCGACCGGACACACACACTCACACTCACACATACAAGAACACACACACACACGCACGCACACACGCGCACACACACATATACACTCTCCACCTTTCGACTCCTATCCATTAGTCGCCTCTTAAGACAGGCATGACCTTCTTGCCACGGACGTATTCTTATCTCTGCAAGCCGAACGGACAAACACACATACTCACACACGCACACACACACGCACACACGTACACACACACATACACTCTTCACCTCTCGACTCCTACCCATTAGTCGCCTCTTACGACAGGCAGGGCCTTCTTGCCACGGCCGTGTTCTCATTTCAGCGAGCCGACCGGACACACACAAACACGCCGCCCACACGCACACACACATACATTCTTCACCTCTCGACTCCTACCTATTAGTCGCCTCTTACGATGGGCAGGGACTTCTTGCCACGGCCGTATTCTTACCTCTGCAAGCCAGACGGACACACACACATACACACACACTCACACACGCACACACACGCACACACGCACACACACACATACACTCTTCACCTCTCGACCCCTACCCATTAGTCGCCTATTACGACAGGCAGGGCCTTCCTGCCACGGCCATGTTCTTATCTCTGCGAGCCGACCGGACACACACACTCACACACACACATACAAGAACACACACACACACGCACGCACACACGCGCACACACACATATACACTCTCCACCTTTCGACTCCTATCCATTAGTCGCCTCTTAAGACAGGCATGACCTTCTTGCCACGGACGTATTCTTATCTCTGCAAGCCGAACGGACAAATAAACATACTCACACACGCACACACACACGCACACACGTACACACACACATACACTCTTCACCTCTCGACTCCTACCCATTAGTCGCCTCTTACGACAGGCAGGGCCTTCTTGCCACGGCCGTGTTTTCATTTCAGCGAGCCGACCGGACACACACAAACACGCCCACACGCACACACACATACATTCTTCACCTCTCGACTCCTACCTATTAGTCACCTCTTACGATGGGCAGGGACTTCTTGCCACGGCCGTGTTCTTATCTCTGAAAGCCGAACGGACACACACACATACTCACACACGCACACACACACGCACACACGCACACACACATACACTCTTCACCTCTCGACTCCTACCTATTAGTCGCCCCTTACAACTGGCAGGGTCTTCTTGCCTTGGCCGTATTCTTACCTCTGCAAGCCAGACAGACACACACACACATACACACACAATCACACACGCACACACACGCACACACGCACACACACACATACACTCTTCACCTCTCGACTCCTACCCATTAGTCGCCTCTTAAGACAGACAGAGCTTTCTTGCAACGAACGCATTCTTATCTCTGCGAGCCGAAAGGACACGCACACACACTCACACACAAACACACACACGCAAGCACACATACACTATTCACCTCTCGACTTCTACCCATTATTCTCCTTTTACGACAGGCAGGGACTTCTTGCCACGGCCGTGTTCTTATCTCTGCAAGCCAAACGGACACACACACACGCACACACAAACACACACACACACGCACACACGCACACACACGCACCCACGCACACGCACACGCACACGCACACACTCTCCACCTCTCGACTCCTATCCATTAGCCGCCTCTTAAGACAGGTAGGGCCTTCTTGCCACGGCCGTAATCTTATCTCTGCGAGCCGAGCGGACAAACACACACACTCACACACACACACACACACATACACTCTTCACCTCTCGACCCCTACCTTTTAGTCGCCTCTTACGAGAGGCAGGGCCTTCTTGCCCCGGCCGTATTCATATCTCTGCAAGCCGAACGGACACACACACTCATACACACACACTCACACACGCACAAACACACATACACGCACACACGCACACACACATACACTCTTCACCTCTCGACTCCTACCAATTAGTCGCTCCATACAGCAAGCATGGCCTTCTTGTCACGGCCGTATTCTTATCTCTGCAAGCCGAACGGACACATACACTCATACACACACACTCACACACGCACAAACACACACACACGCACACACGCACACACACATACACTCTTCACCTCTCGACTCCTACCTTTTAGTCGCCTCTTACGATAAGCAGGGCCTTCTTGCCGGGGTCGTGTTCTCATCTCTGCAAGCCAAACTAACACACACACATACTCACACACGCACACACACACACACACACACGCACACACGCACACACACATACACTCTTCACCTCTCGACTCCTACTTATTAGTCGACCCTTACAAGAGGCAGGGCCTTCGGGCCTCGGCCGTATTCTTATCTCTGCAAGCCAAACGGACACACACACATACACACACACTCACACACGCCCACACACGCACACACGCACACACACACACATACACTCTTCACCTCTCGACTCCTACCCATTATTCTCCTCTTACGACAGGCAGGGACTTCTTGCCACGGCCGTGTTCTTATCTCTGCAAGCCAAACGGACACACACACATACTCACACACGCACACACACACGCACACACGCACACACGCACACACACACATACACTCTTCACCTCTCGACTCCTACCTATTAGTCGCCCCTTACAACTGGCAGGGCCTTCTGGCCTCGGCCGTATTCTTATCTCTGCAAGCCAAACGGACACACACACATACACACACACTCACACACGCCCACACACGCACACACGCACACACACACACACATACACTCTTCACCTCTCGACTCCTACCCATTATTCTCCTCTTACGACAGGCAGGGACTTCTTGCTACGGCCGTGTTCTTATCTCTGCAAGCCGAACGGACACACACACACGCACACACAAACACACGCACACAGGCACACACGCACACACGCACACGCACACATTCTCCACCTCTCGATTCCTATCCATTAGTCGCCTCTTAAGACAGGCAGGGCCTTCTTGCCACGGACGTATTCTTATCTCTGCGAGCCGAAAGGACACACACACACACACACGCACACACAAACACACGCACACAGGCACACACGCACACACGCACACGTACACGCACACGCACACACTCTCCACCTCTCGACTAATATCCATTAGTCGCCTCTTAAGACAGGCAGGGCGTTCTTGCCTCGGCCGTATTCTTATCTCTGCAAGCCAAACGGACACACACACACATACACACACACATACTCACACACGCACAAACACACGCACACACACAAAGACACATACACTCTTCACCTCTCGACTCCTATTCATTAGTCGCCTCTTACGACAGGCAGGGACTTCTTGCCACGGCCTTGTTCTTATCTCTGCGAGCCGAACGGACACACACACATACTCACACACGCACACACACACGCACACACGCACACACACATACACTCTTCACCTCTCGACTCCTACTTATTAGTCGCCCTCTCTTCACATCTCGACTCCTACCCATTAGTCGCCCCGTACGATTTGCATCGCCTTCTTGCCACGGCTGTTTTCTTATCACTGCAAGCCGAACGGACACACACACATACTCACACACGCACACACACACGCACACACGCACACACACATACACTTTTCTCCTCTCGACTCCTACTTATTAGTCGCCCACTCTTCGCCTCTCGACTCCTATCCATTAGTCGCCCCGTACGATTTGCATCGCTTTCTTGCCACGGCTGTTTTCTTATCTCTGCGAGCCGAAGGGACACACACACATACATACACACACACTCGCAAACACACACACACACGCACGCACACACGCACACACACATACACTCACACACACACAAACACGCCCACACGCACACACACATACATTCTTCACCTCTCGACTCCTACCTATTAGTCGCCTCTTACGATAGGCAGGGCCTTCTTGCCTTGGCCGTGATCTTATCACTGCAAGACGAACGGACACACACACATACTCACACACGCACACACACACGCACACACGCACACACACATACACTTTTCTCCTCTCGACTCCTACTTATTAGTCGCCCACTCTTCGCCTCTCGACTCCTATCCATTAGTCGCCCCGTACGATTTGCATCGCTTTCTTGCCCCGGCTGTTTTCTTATCTCTGCGAGCCGAAGGGACACACACACATACATACACACACACTCACAAACACACACACACACGCACGCACACACGCACACACAAACACACACACACACACGCACACACGCACACACACGCACCCACGCACACGCACACACTCTCCACCTCTCGACTTTTATCCATTAGCCACAGGTAGGGCCTTCTTGCCACGGCCGTAATCTTATCTCTGCGAGCCGAGCGGACAAACACACACACCCACACACACACACACACACACACACACACATACACTCTTCACCTCTCGACCCCTACCTTTTAGTCGCCTCTTACGAGAGGCAGGGCCTTCTTGCCCCGGCCCTATTCATATCTCTGCAAGCCGAACGGACACACACACTCATACACACACACTCACACACGCACAAACACACATACACGCACACACGCACACACACATACACTCTTCACCTCTCGACTCCTACCAATTAGTCGCTCCTTACAGCAAGCATGACCTTCTTGCCACGGCCGTATTCCTATCTCTGCAAGCCGAACGGACACACACACTCATACACACACACTCACACACGCACAAACACACACACACGCACACACGCACACACACATACACTCTTCACCTCTCGACTCCTACCTTTTAGTCGCCTCTTACGATAAGCAGGGCCTTCTTGCCGCGGTCGTGTTCTCATCTCTGCAAGCCAAACTAACACACACACATACTCACACACGCACACACACACACACGCACACACGCACACACACATACACTCTTCACCTCTCGACTCCTACTTATTAGTCGACCCTTACAAGAGGCAGGGCCTTCTGGCCTCGGCCGTATTCTTATCTCTGCAACTTAAACGGACACACACACATACACACACACTCACACACGCCCACACACGCACACACGCACACACACACACACATACACTCTTCACCTCTCGACTCCTACCCATTATTCTCCTCTTGCGACAGGCAGGGACTTCTTGCCACGGCCGTGTTCTTATCTCTGCAAGCCAGACGGACACACACACATACTCACACACGCACACACACACGCACACACGCACACACACACATACACTCTACACCTCTCGACTCCTACCTATTAGTCGCCCCTTACAACTGGCAGGGTCTTCTTGCCTTGGCCGTATTCTTACCTCTGCAAGCCAGACGGACACACACACATACACACACACTCACACACGCACACAAACACGCACACACGCACACACACACATACACTCTTCACCTCTCGACCCCTACCCATTAGTCGCCTCTTACGACAGGCAGGGCCTTCCTGCCACGGCCATGTTCTTATCTCTGCGAGCCGACCGGACACACACACACTCACACACACACATACAAGAACAAACACAGACACACACGCACACACGCACACACACATATACACTCTTCACCTCTCGACTCCTACCCATTATTCTTCTATTTCGAAAGGCAGGGACTTCTTGCCACGGCCATGTTCTTATCTCTGCGAGCCGACCGGACACACACACTCACACACACACATACAAGAACACACACACACGCACGCACACACGCGCACACACACATATACACTCTCCACCTTTCGACTCCTATCCATTAGTCGCCTCTTAAGACAGGCATGGCCTTCTTGCCTCGGCCGTATTCTAATCTCTGCGAGCCAAACGGACACACACACATTGACACACACACACGTTCACACACACGCACACACACACATACACTTTTCACCTCTCGACTCCTACCCATTATTCTCCTATTACGACAGGCAGGGACTTCTTGCCACGGCCGTGTTCTTATCTCTGCAAGCCGAACGGACACACACACATACTCACACACGCACACACACACGCACACACGTACACACACACATACACTCTTCACCTCTCGACTCCTACCCATTAGTCGCCTCTTACGACAGGCAGGGCCTTCTTGCCACGGCCGTGTTCTCATTTCAGCGAGCTGACCGGACACACACACACACGCACACACAAACACACGCACACAGGCACAAACGCACACACGCAAACGCACACGCACACGCACACACTCTCCACCTCTCGAGTCCTATCCATTAGTCGCCCCTTAAGACAGGCAGAGCCTTCTTGCTACGAACGCATTCTTATCTCTGCGAGCCGAAAGGACACACACACACACTCACACACAAACACACACACGCAAGCACACGTACACTATTCACCTCTCGACTTCTGCCCATTATTCTCCTCTTACGACAGGCAGGGACTTCTTGCCACGGCCGTGTTCTTATCTCTGCAAGCCGAACGGACACACACACACGCACACACAAACACAAACACATACGCACACACGCACACACACGCACTCATGCACACGCACACGCACACGCACACACTCTCCACCTCGCGACTCCTATCAATTAGCCGCCTCTTAAGACAGGTAGGGCCTTCTTGCCACGGCCGTAATCTGATCTCTGCGAGCCGAGCGGACAAACACACACACTCACACACACACACACACACACACATACACTCTTCACCTCTCGACCCCTACCTTTTAGTCGCCTCTTACGAGAGGCAGGGCCTTCTTGCCCTGGCCGTATTCATATCTCTGCAAGCCGAACGGACACACACACTCATACACACACACTCACACACGCACAAACACACATACACGCACAAACGCACACACGCATACACACATACACTCTTCACCTCTCGACTCCTACTTATTAGTCGCCCCTTACAAGAGGCAGGGCCTTCTTGCCTCGGCCGTATTCTTATCTCTGCAAGCCAAACAGACACAAACATATACACACACACACGCACACACACGCACACACGCACACACACACACATACACTCTTCACCTCTCGACTCCTACCCATTAGTTGCCTCTTAACGACAGGCAGTGCCTTCTTGCCACGGCCGTGTTCTCATCTCTGCGAGCCGACCGGACACACACACACACTGACACACACGCACGCACACACGCACACACACATACACTCTTCACCTCTCGACTCCTACCCATTATTCTCCTCTTACGACAGGCAGGGACTTCTTGCCACGGCCGTGTTTTTTTCTCTGCAAGCCAAACGGACACACACACACACGCACACTCACACACGCACACGCACACGCACACGCACACACTCTCCACCTCTCGACTCCTATCCATTAGTCGCCTCTTACGACAGGCATGGCCTTCTTGCCACCGCTTTTTTCTTATCTCTGCGAGCGAAGGGACACACACACACACATACACACACACACTCACACACACACACGCACATACGCACGCACACACGCACACACACATACATTCTTCACCTCTCTAATCCTACCTATTAGTCGCCTCTCACGACAGGCAGGGCCTTCTTGCCTCGGCCGTGTTCTTATTTCTGCAAGACGAACGGACACACACACACATACTTACACACGCACACACGCACACGCACACGCACACACTCTCCACCTCTCGACTCCTACCTATTAGTCGCCTCTTACGACAGGCAGGGCCTTCTTGCCTTGGGGGTGTTCTTATCTCTGCAAGCCGAACGGACACACACCCATACTCACACACTCACACACACACGCACACACGCACACACACACATACACTCTTCACCTCTCGACTCCTACCTATTAGTCGCCTATTACGATAGGCAGGGCCTGCTTGCCTCGGTCGTGTTCTTATTTCTGCAAGCCGAACTAATACACCCACATACTCACACACGCACACACACACGCACACACGCACACACACACACACATACACTCTTCACCTTTCGACTCCTACTTATTAGTCGCCCATTACAAGAGGCAGGGCCTTCTTGCCTCTGCCGTATTTTTATCTCTGCAAGCCAAACAGACACACACACATACACACACACTTACACACGCACCCACACGCACACGCACACGCACACACTTTCCACCTCTCGACTCCTATCCATTAGTCGCCTCTTACGACAGGCATGGCATTCTTGCCACCGCTGTTTTCTTTTCTCTGCGAGCCGAAGGGACACACATACACACACACACTCACAGACACACACACACACACACACACGCACACACGCACACACACATACACACTTCACCTCTCGATTCCTACCTATTAGTCGCCCCTTACAAGAGGCAGGGCCTTCTTGCCTTGGCCGTATTCGTATCTCTGCAAGCCTAACGGATACACACACATACACACACACTCACACACGCAAACACACACGCACACACACACACACACATACACTCTTCACCTCTCGACTAATACCCATTAGCCGCTAATTACAACAAGCATGGCCTTCTTGTCACGGCCGTATTCTTATCTCTGCAAGCCGAACGGACACACACACCCATACACACACACTCACATACGCACAAACACACACACACGCACACACGCATACACTCTTCACCTCTAGACTCCTACCCATTAGTCACCTCTTACGACAGGCATGGCATTCTTGCCACCGCTGTTTTCTTTTCTCTGCGAGCCGAAGGGACACACATACACACACACACTCACAGACACACACACACGCACGCACACACGCACACACACATACACTCACACACACACACGCACAAACGCACACACACATACACTCTTCACCTCTCGATTTCTACCTATTAGTCGCCCCTTACAAGAGGCAGGGCCTTCTTGCCTTGGCCGTATTCTTGTCTCTGCAAGCCTAACGGACACACACACATACACACACACACTCACACACGCAAACACAAACGCACAAACACACATACACTCTTCACCTCTCGACTCCTACCTATTAGTCGCCACTTACGACAGGCAGGGCCTTCTTGCCCCGGCCGTATTCTTATCTCTGCAAGCTGAACGGACACACACACTGACACACACGAACGCACACACGCACACACACATACACTCTTCACCTCTCGACTCCTACCCATTATTCTCCTCTTACGACAGGCAGGGACTTCTTGCCACGGCCGTGTTTTTTTCTCTGCAAGCCAAACGGACACACTCACACACTCACACACGCCACACACAAACACACGCACTTACACACATACACTCTTCACCTCTCGACTCCTACGCATTAGTCGCCGCTTACGACAGGCAGGGCCTTCTTGGCACGGACGTTTTCTTATCACTGCAAGCCGACAGGACACACACACTCACACACGCACACACACACATACACTCTTCACCTCTCGACTCCTCCCCATTAGTCGCCTCTTACGACAGGCAAGGCCTTCTTGCCTCGGCCGTATTCTTATCTCTGCAAGCCGAACGGACACATACACACTCACACACACAAGCACGCACACACGCACACACACGCACACACACAAAAACACTTTTCACCTCTCGACTCCTACCCATTAGTTGCCTCTTACGACAGGCATGGCCTTCTTGCCTCGGCCGTATTCTAATCTCTGCGAGCCGAATGGACACACACATACATACACACACACACACTTACACACGCACAAACACACACACACCCACACACGCACACACACACACACACATACACTATTCACCTTTCGACTCCTACCTATTAGTCGCCCCTTACAAGAGAGAGGGCCTTCTTGCCTCGGCCGTATTCTTATCTCTGCAAGCCAAACAGACACACACACATACACACACACTTACACACGCACACACACGCACACACGCACACACACACATACACTCTTCACCTCTCGACTCCTACCAATTAGTCGCCACTTACGACAGGCAGGGCCTTCTTGCCTCGGCCGTATTCTTATCTCTGCAAGCCGAACGGACACACACACACTCACACACACACGCACGCACACACGCACACACACGCACACACACACACACAAATACACTCTTCACCTCTCGACTCCTACCCATTAGTCGCCACTTACGACAGGCAGGGCCTTCTTGCCTCGGCCGTATTCTTATCTCTGCAAGCCGAACGGACACACACACACTCAAACACAGACGCACGCACACACGCACACACACGCACACACGCACACACACACATGCACTCTTCACCTCTCGACTCCTACCAATTAGTCGCCACTTACGACAGGCAGGGCCTTCTTGCCTCGGCCGTATTCTTATCTCTGCAAGCCGAACGGACACACACACACTCACACACACACGCACGCTCACACGCACACACACGCACACACGCACACACACACATACACTCTTCACCTCTCGACTCCTACCTATTAGTCGCCTCTTACGATAGGCAGGGCCTTCTTGCCTCGGTTGTGCTCTTATCTCTGCAAGCCGAACTAACACACACACATACTCACACACGCACACACGCATACACACATACACTCTTCACCTCTCGACACCTACTTATTAGTCGCCCATTACAAGAGGCAGGACCTTCTTGCCTCGGCCGTATTCTTATCTCTGCAAGCCAAACAGACACACACACATACACACACACACGCACACACACGCACACACGCACACACAAACACACATACACTCTTCACCTCTCGACTCCTACCCATTAGTCGCCTCTTAACGACAGGCAGTGCCTTCTTGCCACGGCCGTGTTCTCATCTCTGCGAGCCGACCGGACACACACACACACACTGACACACACACATACACACACACACTCACACACGCACGCACACACGCACACACATACATACACTCTTCACCTCTCGACCCCTACCCATTATTCTCCTCTTACGACAGGCAGGGACTTCTTGCCACGGCCGTGTTCTTATCTCTGCAAGCCAAACGGACACACACACACGCACACACACACACGCACACGCACCCGCACACGCACACACTCTCCACCTCTCGACTCCTATCCATTAGTCGCCTCTTACGACAGGCATGGCCTTCTTGCCACCGCTTTTTTCTTATCTCTGCGAGCGAAGGGACACACACACACATACACACACACACTCACACACACATGCACACACGCACGCACACACGCACACACACATACACTCACACACACACAAACACGCACATACGCATACACATACATTCTTCACCTCTCTAATCCTACCTATTAGTCGCCTCTCACGACAGGCAGGGCCTTCTTGCCTCGGCCGTATTCTTATTTCTGCAAGCCAAACAGACACACACACATACACACACACTTACACACGCACACACACGCACACACGCACACACACACATACACTCTTCACCTCTCGACTCCTACCAATTAGTCGCCACTTACGACAGGCAGGGCCTTCTTGCCGCGGCCGTATTCTTATCTCTGCAAGCCGAACGGACACACTCACACTCACACACACACGCACGCACACACGCACACACACGCGCACACACACACAAATACACTCTTCACCTCTCGACTCCTACCCATTAGTCGCCACTTACGACAGGCAGGGCCTTCTTGCCTCGGTCGTATTCTTATCTCTGCAAGCCGAACGGACGCACACACTCACACACACACGCACGCACACACACACACACGCACACACGCACACACACAAATACACTCTTCACCTCTCGACTCCTACCAATTAGTCGCCACTTACGACAGGCAGGGCCTTCTTGCCTCGGCCGTATTCTTATCTCTGCAAGCCGAACGGACACACACACACTCACACACACACGCACGCACACACGCACACACACGCACACACACACACACAAATACACTCTTCACCTCTCGACTCCTACCCATTAGTCGCCACTTACGACAGGCAGGGCCTTCTTGCCTCGGCCGTATTCTTATCTCTGCAAGCCGAACGGACACACACACACTCAAACACAGACGCACGCACACACGCACACACACGCACACACGCACACACACACATGCACTCTTCACCTCTCGACTCCTACCAATTAGTCGCCACTTACGACAGGCAGGGCCTTCTTGCCTCGGCCGTATTCTTATCTCTGCAAGCCGAACGGACACACACACACTCACACACACACGCACGCTCACACGCACACACACGCACACACGCACACACACACATACACTCTTCACCTCTCGACTCCTACCTATTAGTCGCCTCTTACGATAGGCAGGGCCTTCTTGCCTCGGTTGTGCTCTTATCTCTGCAAGCCGAACTAACACACACACATACTCACACACGCACACACGCATACACACATACACTCTTCACCTCTCGACACCTACTTATTAGTCGCCCATTACAAGAGGCAGGACCTTCTTGCCTCGGCCGTATTCTTATCTCTGCAAGCCAAACAGACACACACACATACACACACACACGCACACACACGCACACACGCACACACAAACACACATACACTCTTCACCTCTCGACTCCTACCCATTAGTCGCCTCTTAACGACAGGCAGTGCCTTCTTGC
>NW_027311897.1:397500-425000 GCF_040954645.1 Diabrotica undecimpunctata | reverse complement strand
ACATGCACACACGCACGCACACACGCCCACACATATACACTCACACACACACAAACACGCACATACGCACACACATACATTCTTCACCTCTCTAATCCTACCTATTAGTCGCCTCTCACGACAGGCAGGGCCTTCTTGCCTCGGCCGTATTCTTATCTCTGCAAGCCAAACAGACACACACACATACACACACACTTACACACGCACACACACGCACACACGCACACACACATACACTCTTCACCTCTCGACTCCTACCAATTAGTCGCCACTTACAACGGGCAGGGCCTTCTTGCCGCGGCCGTATTCTTATCTCTGCAAGCCGAACGGACACACACACACTCACACACACACGCACGCACACACGCACACACACGCACACACACACACACAAATAAACTCTTCACCTCTCGACTCCTACCCATTAGTCGCCACTTACGACAGGCAGGGCCTTCTTGCCTCGGCCGTATTCTTATCTCTGCAAGCCGAACGGACGCACACACTCACACACACACGCACGCACACACGCACACACACGCACACACGCACACACACATATACACTCTTCACCTCTCGACTCCTACCAATTAGTCGCCACTTACGACAGGCAGGGCCTTCTTGCCTTGGCCGTATTCTTATCTCTGCAAGCCGAACGGACACACACACACACTCACACACACACGCACGCACACACGCATACACACATACACTCTTCACCTCTCGACTCCTACTTATTAGTCGCCCCTTACAAGAGGCAGGGCCTTCTTGCCTCGGCCGTACTCTTATCTCTGCAAGCCAAACTGACACATACACATACACACACACACTCACACACGCACGCACACACGCACACACACATACACTCTTCACCTCTCGACTCCTACCCATTATTCTCCTCTTACGACAGGCAGAGACTTCTTGCCACGGCCGTGTTTTTATCTCTGCAAGCCAAACGGACACACACACACACGCACACACACACACACGCACACGCACACGCACACACTCTCTACCTCTCGACTCCTATCCATTAGTCGCCTCTTACGACAGGCATGGCCTTCTTGCCACCGCTTTTTTCTTATCTCTGCGAGCCAAGGGACACACACACACACACATACACACACACACTCACACACACACACGCACATACGCACGCACACACGCACACACACATACATTCTTCACCTCTCTAATCCTACCTATTAGTCGCCTCTCACGACAGGCAGGGCCTTCTTGCCTCGGCCGTGTTCTTATTTCTGCAAGACGAACGGACACACACACACACACATACTTACACACGCACACACACACGCACACACGCACACACACACACATACACTCTTCACCTCTCGACTCCTACTTATTAGTCGCCTCTTACCACAGGCAGGGCCTTCTTGCCTTGGGGGTGTTCTTATCTCTGCAAGCCGAACGGACACACACACATACTCACACACTCACACACACACGCACACACGCACACACACACATACACTCTTCACCTCTCGACTCCTACCTATTAGTCGTCTATTACGATAGGCAGGGCCTGCTTGCCTCGGTCGTGTTCTTATTTCTGCAAGACGAACGGACACACACACACACACATACACACACACACTCACACACACACACGCACATACGCACGCACACACGCACACACACATACATTCTTCACCTCTCTAATCCTACCTATTAGTCGCCTCTCACGACAGGCAGTGCCTTCTTGCCTCGGCCGTGTTCTTATTTCTGCAAGACGAAAGGACACACACACACACACACATACTTACACACGCACACACACACGCACACACGCACACACACACACATACACTCTTCACCTCTCGACTCCTACTTATTAGTCGCCTCTTACCACAGGCAGGGCCTTCTTGCCTTGGGGGTGTTCTTATCTCTGCAAGCCGAACGGATACACACACATACTCACACACTCACACACACACGCACACACGCACACACACACATACACTCTTCACCTCTCGACTCCTACCTACTAGTCGCCTATTACGATAGGCAGGGCCTGCTTGCCTCGGTCGTGTTCTTATTTCTGCAAGCCGAACTAATACACACACATACTCACACACGCACACACACACGCACACAGGCACACACACACACATACACTCTTCACCTCTCGACTCCTACTTATTAGTCGCCCATTACAGGAGGCAGGGCCTTCTTGCCTCTGCCGTATTTTTATCTCTGCAAGCCAAACAGACACACACACATACATACACACTTACACACGCACCCACACGCACACGCACACGCACACACTCTCCACCTCTCGACTCCTATCCATTAGTCGCCTCTTAAGACAGGCAGGGCCTTCTTGCCACGGACGTATACCTATCTCTGCGAGCCGAACAGACACACACACACACACTTGCACACATACACACATACACGCTTCACCTCTCGACTCCTACTCATTAGTCGCTCCTTACAGCAAGCATGGCCTTCTTGCCACGGACGTATTCTTATCTCTGCGAGCCGAAGGGATACACACACACATACACACACACACACGCACACACGCACACACACATACACTCTTCACCTCTTGACTCCTACCTATTAGTCGCCTCTTACGATAGGCAGGGCCTTCTTGCCTCGGTCGTGCTCTTATCTCTGCAAGCCGAACGGACACACACACACACATACACACACACTCTCACACGCACACACACGCACATACGCACACACATATACACTCTTCACCTCTCGACTCCTACCCATTAGTCGCCTCTTACGAAAGGCAGGGCCTTCTTGCCACGGCCGTGTTCTTATCTCTGAGAGCCGACTGGACACACACACACACTCACACACGCACACACACGCACACACGCACTTACACACATACACTCTTCACCACTCGACTCCTACGCATTAGTCGACGCTTACGACAGGCAGGGCCTTCTTGCCACGGCCGTGTTCTTATCTCTGCGACCGACTGGACACACACACACTCACACACACAAATACACACACACACTCACACACGCACACACACGCACACTCACACACACATACACTCTTCACCTCTCGACTCCTACCCATTAGTCGCCTCTTACGAAAGGCAGGGCCTTCTTGCCACGGCCGTGTTCTTATCTCTGAGAGCCGACTGGACACACACACACACTCACACACGCACACACACGCACACACGCACTTACACACATACACTCTTCACCACTCGACTCCTACGCATTAGTCGCCGCTTACGACAGGCAGGGCCTTCTTGGCACGGACGTGTCCTTATCACTGCGAGCCGACCGGACACACACACTCACACACGCACACACACACGCACACACGCACACACACACACACCCACACATACACTTTTCACCTCTCGACTCCTACCCATTATTCTCCTATTACGACAGGCAGGGACTTCTTGCCACGGCCGTGTTCTTATCTCTGCAAGCCGAACGGACACACACACATACTCACACACGCACACACACACGCACACACGTACACACACACATACACTCTTCACCTCTCGACCCCTACCTTTTAGTCGCCTCTTACGAGAGGCAGGGCCTTCTTGCCCCGGCCGTATTCATATCTCTGCAAGCCGAACGGACACACACACTCATACACACACACTCACACACGCACAAACACACATACACGCACACACGCACACACACATACACTCTTCACCTCTCGACTCCTACCTATTAGTCGCCTCTTACGATAGGCAGGGCCTTCTTGCCTCGGTTGTGCTGTTATCTCTGCAAGCCGAACTAACAAACACACATACTCACACACGCACACACGCACACACGCATACACACATACACTCTTCACCTCTCGACTCCTACTTATTAGTCGCCCCTTACAAGAGGCAGGGCCTTCTTGCCTCGGCCGTATTCTTATCTCTGCAAGCCAAACAGACACAAACATATACACACACACACACGCACACACACGCACACACGCACACACACACACATACACTCTTCACCTCTCGACTCCTACCCGTTAGTTGCCTCTTAACGACAGGCAGGGACTTCTTGCCACGGCCGTGTTTTTATCTCTGCAAGCCAAACGGACACACACACACACACGCACACACACACACACACGCACACGCACACGCACACGCACACACTCTCCACCTCTCGACTCCTATCCATTAGTCGCCTCTTACGACAGGCATGGCCTTCTTGCCACCGCTTTTTTCTTATCTCTGCGAGCGAAGGGACACACACACACACATACACACACACTCACACACACACACGCACATACGCACGCACACACGCACACACACATACATTCTTCACCTCTCTAATCCTACCTATTAGTCGCCTCTCACGACCGGCAGGGCCTTCTTGCCTCGGCCGTGTTCTTATTTCTGCAAGACGAACGGACACACACACACACATACTTACACACGCACACACGCACACGCACACGCACACACTCTCCACCTCTCGACTCCTACCTATTAGTCGCCTCTTACGACAGGCAGGGCCTTCTTGCCTTAGGGGTGTTCTTATCTCTGCAAGCCGAACGAACACACACACATACTCACACACTCACACACACACGCACACACGCACACACACACATACACTCTTTACCTCTCTACTCCTACCTATTAGTCGCCTATTACGATAGGCAGGGCGTGCTTGCCTCGGTCGTGTTCTTATTTCTGCAAGCCGAACTAATACACACACATACTCACACACGCACACACACACACGCACACACACACATACACTCTTCACCTTTCGACTCCTACTTATTAGTCGCCCATTACAAGAGGCAGGGCCTTCTTGCCTCTGCCGTATTTTTATCTCTGCAAGCCAAACAGACACACACACATACACACACACTTACACACGCACCCACACGCACACGCACACGCACACACTCTCCACCTCTCGACTCCTATCCATTAGTCGCCTCTTAAGACAGGCAGGGCCTTCTTGCCACAAACGTATACCTATCTCTGCGAGCCGAACGGACACACACACACACACTTGCACACATACACACACACACACACATACACTCTTCACCTCTCGACTCCTACCCATTAGTCGCCTCTTACGACAGGCAGGGCCTTCTTGCCACGGCCGTGTTCGTATCTCTGCGAGCCGACTGGACACACACACTCACACACACAAATACACACACACTCACACATGCACACACACGCACACACGCACACTCACACACACATACACTCTTCACCTCTCGACTCCTACCCATTAGTCGCCTCTTACGACAGGCAGGGCCTTCTTGCCACGGCCGTGTTCGTATCTCTGCGAGCCGACTGGACACACACACTCACACACACAAATACACACACACACTCACACATGCACACACACGCACACACGCACACTCACACACACATACACTCTTCACCTCTCGACTCCTACCCATTAGTCGCCTCTTACGACAGGCAGGGCCTTCTTGCCACGGCCGTGTTCTTATCTCTGCGAGCCGACTGGACACACACACACTCACACACACAAATACACACACACACTCACACACGCACACACACGCACACTCACACACACATACACTCTTCACCACTCGACACCTACCCATTAGTCGCCTCTTACGACAGGCAGGGCCTTCTTGCCACGGCCGTGTTCGTATCTCTGCGAGCCGACTGGACACACACACTCACACACACAAATACACACACACACCCACACATGCACACACACGCACACACGCACACTCACACACACATACACTCTTCACCTCTCGACTCCTACCCATTAGTCGCCTCTTACGACAGGCAGGGCCTTCTTGCCACGGCCGTGTTCTTATCTCTGCGAGCCGACTGGACACACACACACTCACACACACAAATACACACACACACTCACACACGCACACACACGCACACTCACACACACATACACTCTTCACCTCTCGACTCCTACCCATTAGTCGCCTCTTACGAAAGGCAGGGCCTTCTTGCCACGGCCGTGTTCTTATCTCTGAGAGCCGACTGGACACACACACACACTCACACACGCACACACGCACACACGCACTTACACATATACACTCTTCACCTCTCGACTCCTACGCATTAGTCGCCGCTTACGACAGGCAGGGCCTTCTTGGCACGGACGTGTCCTTATCACTGCGAGCCGACCGGACACACACACTCACACACGCACACACACACGCACACACGCACACACACACGTACACTCTTCACCTCTCGACTCCTACCCATTAGTTGCCTCTTACGACAGGCATGGCCTTCTTGCCTCGGCCGTATTCTAATCTCTGCGAGCCGAATGGACACGCATACATACACACACACACTTACACACGCACAAACACACACACAACCACACACGCACACACACACACACACACACACATACACTCTTCACCTCTCGACTCCTACCAATTAGTCGCCACTTACGACAGGCAGGGCCCTCTTGCCTTGGCCGTATTCTTATCTCTGCAAGCCGAACGGACACATACACACTCACACACACAAGCACGTACACACGCACACACACGCACACACACAAAAACACTTTTCACCTCTCGACTCCTACCAATTAGTCGCCACTTACGACAGGCAGGGCATTCTTGCCTCGGCCGTATTCTTATCTCTGCAAGCCGAACGGACATATACACACTCACACACACACGCACGCACACACGCACACACACGCACACACACACACAAATACATTCTTCACCTCTCGACTCCTACCCATTAGTCGCCTCTTACGACAGGCATTGCCTTGTTGCCTCGGCCGTATTCTAATCTCTGCGAGCCGAATGGACACACACAAACATACACACACACACTTACACACGCACAAACACACACACACCCACACACGCACACACTCACGTACTCTCTTCACCTCTCGACTCCTACCCATTAGTCGCCTCTTACGACAGGCAGGGACTTCTTGCCACGGCCGTGTTCTTATCTCTGCAAGCCGAACGGACACACACACACGCAGACACAAACACACGCACACACGCACACACGCACACGCACACATTCTCCACCTCTCGATTCCTATCCATTAGTCGCCTCTTAAGACAGGCAGGGCCTTCTTGCCACGGACGTATTCTTATCTCTGCGAGCCGAAAGGACACACACACACACACGCACACACAAACACACGCACACAGGCACACACGCACACACGCACACGTACACGCACACGCACACACTCTTTACCTCTCGACTAATATCCATTAGTCGCCTCTTAAGACAGGCAGGGCGTTCTTGCCCCGGCCGTATTCTTATCTCTGCAAGCCAACACACTCACACACGCACACACACGCACACTCACACACACATACACTCTTCACCTCTCGACTCCTACCCATTAGTCGCCTCTTACGAAAGGCAGGGCCTTCTTGCCACGGCCGTGTTCTTATCTCTGAGAGCCGACTGGACACACACACACACTCACACACGCACACACGCACACACGCACTTACACACATACACTCTTCACCTCTCGACTCCTACGCATTAGTCGCCGCTTACGACAGGCAGGGCCTTCTTGGCACGGACGTGTCCTTATCACTGCGAGCCGAACGGACACACACACATACTCACACACGCACACACACACGCACACACGCACGCACACATACACTCTTCACCTCTCGACTCCTACCTATTAGTCGCCCCTTACAACTGGCAGGGTCTTCTTGCCTTGGCCGTATTCTTACCTCTGCAAGCCAGACGGACACACATACATACACACACACTCACACACGCACACACACGCACACACGCACACACACACATACACTCTTCACCTCTCGACCCCTACCCATTAGTCGCCTCTTACGACAGGCAGGGCCTTCCTGCCACGGCCATGTTCTTATCTCTGCGAGCCGACCGGACACACACACTCACACACACAAATACACACACACACTCACACACGCACACACACGCACACTCACACACACATACACTCTTCACCTCTCGACTCCTACCCATTAGTCGCCTCTTACGAAAGGCAGGGCCTTCTTGCCACGGCCGTGTTCTTATCTCTGAGAGCCGACTGGACACACACACACACTCACACACGCACACACACGCACACACGCACTTACACACATACACTCTTCACCTCTCGACTCCTACGCATTAGTCGCCGCTTACGACAGGCAGGGCCTTCTTGGCACGGACGTGTCCTTATCACTGCGAGCCGACCGGACACACACACTCACACACGCACACACACACGCACACACGCACACACACACGTACACTCTTCACCTCTCGACTCCTACCCATTAGTTGCCTCTTACGACAGGCATGGCCTTCTTGCCTCGGCCATATTCTAATCTCTGCGAGCCGAATGGACACGCATACATACACACACACACTTACACACGCACAAACACACACACAACCACACACGCACACACACACACACATACACTCTTCACCTCTCGACTCCTACCAATTAGTCGCCACTTACGACAGGCAGGGCCCTCTTGCCTTGGCCGTATTCTTATCTCTGCAAGCCGAACGGACACATACACACTCACACACACAAGCACGTACACACGCACACACACGCACACACACAAAAACACTTTTCACCTCTCGACTCCTACCAATTAGTCGCCACTTACGACAGGCAGGGCATTCTTGCCTCGGCCGTATTCTTATCTCTGCAAGCCGAACGGACATATACACACTCACACACACACGCACGCACACACGCACACACACGCACACACACACACAAATACATTCTTCACCTCTCGACTCCTACCCATTAGTCGCCTCTTACGACAGGCATTGCCTTGTTGCCTCGGCCGTATTCTAATCTCTGCGAGCCGAATGGACACACACAAACATACACACACACACTTACACACGCACAAACACACACACACCCACACACGCACACACTCACGTACTCTCTTCACCTCTCGACTCCTACCCATTAGTCGCCTCTTACGACAGGCAGGGACTTCTTGCCACGGCCGTGTTCTTATCTCTGCAAGCCGAACGGACACACACACACGCAGACACAAACACACGCACACACGCACACACGCACACGCACACATTCTCCACCTCTCGATTCCTATCCATTAGTCGCCTCTTAAGACAGGCAGTGCCTTCTTGCCACGGACGTATTCTTATCTCTGCGAGCCGAAAGGACACACACACACACACACGCACACACAAACACACGCACACAGGCACACACGCACACACGCACACGTACACGCACACGCACACACTCTTTACCTCTCGACTAATATCCATTAGTCGCCTCTTAAGACAGGCAGGGCGTTCTTGCCTCGGCCGTATTCTTATCTCTGCAAGCCAAACGGACACACACACACATACACACACACATACTCACACACGCACAAACACACGCACACACACAAAGACACATACACTCTTCACCTCTCAACTCCTATTCATTAGTCGCCTCTTACGACAGGCAGGGACTTCTTGCCACGGCCGTGTTCTTATCTCTGCGAGCCGAACGGACACACACACATACACACACACGCACACACACACGCACACACGCACCCACACACATACTCTCTTCACCTCTCGACTCCTACTTATTAGTCGCCCACTCTTCACATCTCGACTCCTACCCATTAGTCGCCCCGTACGATTTGCATCGCCTTCTTGCCACGGCTGTTTTCTTATCTCTGCGAGCCGAAGGGACACACACACATACATACACACACACTCACAAACACACACACACACACACACACACGCACGCGCACACGCACACACACATACACTCACACACACACAAACACGCCCACACGCACACACACATACATTCTTCACGTCTCGACTCCTACCTATTAGTCGCCTCTTACGATAGGCAGGGCCTTCTTGCCTTGGCCGTGTTCTTATCACTGCAAGCCGAACGGACACACACACATACTCACACACGCACACACACACGCACACACGCACACACATACACTTTTCACCTCTCGACTCCTACTTATTAGTCGCCCACTCTTCGCCTCTCGACTCCTATCCATTAGTCGCCCCGTACGATTTGCATCGCTTTCTTGCCACGGCTGTTTTCTTATCTCTGCGAGCCGAAGGGACACACACACATACATACACACACACTCACAAACACACACACACACGCACGCACACACGCACACACACATACACTCACACACACACAAACACGCCCACACGCATACACACATACATTCTTCACCTCTCGACTCCTACCTATTAGTCGCCTCTTACGATAGGCAGGGACTTCTTGCCACGGCCGTGTTCTTATCTCTGCAAGCCGAACGGACACACACACATACTCACACACGCACACACACACGCACACACGCACGCACACATACACTCTTCACCTCTCGACTCCTACCTATTAGTCGCCCCTTACAACTGGCAGGGTCTTCTTGCCTTGGCCGTATTCTTACCTCTGCAAGCCAGACGGACACACATACATACACACACACTCACACACGCACACACACGCACACACGCACACACACACATACACTCTTCACCTCTCGACCCCTACCCATTAGTCGCCTCTTACGACAGGCAGGGCCTTCCTGCCACGGCCATGTTCTTATCTCTGCGAGCCGACCGGACACACACACTCACACACACACATACAAGAACACACACACACACGCACGCACACACGCGCACACACACACATATACACTCTCCACCTTTCGACTCCTATCCATTAGTCGCCTCTTAAGACAGGCATGACCTTCTTGCCACGGACGTATTCTTATCTCTGCAAGCCGAACGGACACACACACATACTCACACACGCACACACACACGCACACACGTACACACACACATACACTCTTCACATCTCGACTCCTACCCATTAGTCGCCTCTTACGACAAGCAGGGACTTCTTGCCACGGCCGTGTTCTCATTTCAGCGAGCCGACCAGACACACACACACACGCACACACAAACACACGCACACAGGCACAAACGCACACACGCAAACGCACACGCACACGCACACACTCTCCACCTCTCGACTTCTACCCATTATTCTCCTCTTACGACAGGCAGGGACTTCTTGCCACGGCCGTGTTCTTATCTCTGCAAGCCGAACGGACACACACACACGCACACACAAACACACACACACACACGCACACACGCACACACACGCACCCACGCAGACGCACACGCACACGCACACGCACACGCACACACTCTCCACCTCTCGACTCCTATCCATTAGCCGCCTCTTAAGACAGGTAGGGCCTTCTTGCCACGGCCGTAATCTTATCTCTGCGAGCCGAGCGGACAAAGACACACACTCACACACACACACACACATACACTCTTCACCTCTCGACCCCTACCTTTTAGTCGCCTCTTACGAGAGGCAGGGCCTTCTTGCCCCGGCCGTATTCATATCTCTGCAAGCCGAACGGACACACACACTCATACACACACACTCTCACACGCACAAACACACATACACGCACACACGCACACAAACATACACTCTTCACCTCTCGACTCCTACCCATTAGTCGCCTCTTACGACAGGCAAGGCCTTCTTGCCTCGGCCGTATTCTTATCTCTGCAAGCCGAACGGACACATACACACGCACACACACGCACACACACAAAAACACTTTTCACCTCTCGACTCCTACCCATTAGTTGCCTCTTACGACAGGCATGGCCTTCTTGCCTCGGCCGTATTCTAATCTCTGCGAGCCGAATGGACACACACATACATACACACACACTTACACACGCACAAACACACACACACCCACACACGCACACACACACACACATACTCTATTCACCTATCGACTCCTACCTATTAGTCACCCCTTACAAGAGAGAGGGCCTTCTTGCCTCGGCCGTATTCTTATCTCTGCAAGCCGAACGGACACACACACACTCACACACACACGCACGCACACACGCACACACACGCACACACACACACACAAATACACTCTTCACCTCTCGACTCCTACCCATTAGTCGCCACTTACGACAGGCAGGGCCTTCTTGCCTCGGCCGTATTCTTATCTCTGCAAGCCAAACGGACACACACACACTCACACACAGACGCACGCACACACGCACACACACGCACACACGCACACACACACATGCACTCTTCACCTCTCGACTCCTACCAATTAGTCGCCACTTACGACAGGCAGGGCCTTCTTGCCTCGGCCGTATTCTTATCTCTGCAAGCCGAACGGACACACACACACTCACACACACACGCACGCTCACACGCACACACACGCACACACACACATACACTCTTCACCTCTCGACTCCTACCAATATGTCGCCACTTACGACAGGCAGGGCCTTCTTGCCTCGGCCGTATTCTTATCTCTGCAAGCCGAACGGACACACACACACTCACACACACACGCACGCTCACACGCACACACACGCACACACGCACACACACACATACACTCTTCACCTCTCGACTCCTACCTATTAGTCGCCTCTTACGATAGGCAGGGCCTTCTTGCCTCGGTTGTGCTCTTATCTCTGCAAGCCGAACTAACACACACACATACTCACACACGCACACACCCACATGCACTCTTCACCTCTCGACTCCTACCAATTAGTCGCCTCTGAACGACAGGCAGTGCCTTCTTGCTACGGCCGTGTTTTTATCTCTGCAAGCCGAACGGACACACACACACACACACGCACACACAAACACACGCACACAGGCACACACGCACTCACGCACACGCACACATTCTCCACCTCTCGATTCCTATCCATTAGTCGCCTCTTAAGACAGGCAGGGCCTTCTTGCCACGGACGTATTCTTATCTCTGCGAGCCGAAAGGACACACACACACACACACGCACACACAAACACACGCACACAGGCACACACGCACACACGCACACGTACACGCACACGCACACACTCTCCACCTCTCGACTAATATCCATTAGTCGCCTCTTAAGACAGGCAGGGCGTTCTTGCCTCGGCCGTATTCTTATCTCTGCAAGCCGAACGGACACACACACATACTCACACACGCACACACACGCACACACGCACACACACATACACTCTTCACCTCTCGACTCCTACCTATTAGTCGCCCCTTACAACTGGCAGGGTCTTCTTGCCTTGGCCGTATTCTTACCTCTGCAAACCAGACGGACACACACACATACACACACACTCACACACGCACACACACGCACACACGCACACACACACATACACTCTTCACCTCTAGACCCCTACCCATTAGTCGCCTCTTACGACAGGCAGGGCCTTCCTGCCACGGCCATGTTCTTATCTCTGCGAGCCGACCGGACACACACACTCACACTCACACATACAAGAACACACACACACACGCACGCACACACGCGCACACACACATATACACTCTCCACCTTTCGACTCCTATCCATTAGTCGCCTCTTAAGACAGGCATGACCTTCTTGCCACGGACGTATTCTTATCTCTGCAAGCCGAACGGACAAACACACATACTCACACACGCACACACACACGCACACACGTACACACACACATACACTCTTCACCTCTCGACTCCTACCCATTAGTCGCCTCTTACGACAGGCAGGGCCTTCTTGCCACGGCCGTGTTCTCATTTCAGCGAGCCGACCGGACACACACAAACACGCCGCCCACACGCACACACACATACATTCTTCACCTCTCGACTCCTACCTATTAGTCGCCTCTTACGATGGGCAGGGACTTCTTGCCACGGCCGTATTCTTACCTCTGCAAGCCAGACGGACACACACACATACACACACACTCACACACGCACACACACGCACACACGCACACACACACATACACTCTTCACCTCTCGACCCCTACCCATTAGTCGCCTATTACGACAGGCAGGGCCTTCCTGCCACGGCCATGTTCTTATCTCTGCGAGCCGACCGGACACACACACTCACACACACACATACAAGAACACACACACACACGCACGCACACACGCGCACACACACATATACACTCTCCACCTTTCGACTCCTATCCATTAGTCGCCTCTTAAGACAGGCATGACCTTCTTGCCACGGACGTATTCTTATCTCTGCAAGCCGAACGGACAAATAAACATACTCACACACGCACACACACACGCACACACGTACACACACACATACACTCTTCACCTCTCGACTCCTACCCATTAGTCGCCTCTTACGACAGGCAGGGCCTTCTTGCCACGGCCGTGTTCTCATTTCAGCGAGCCGACCGGACACACACAAACACGCCCACACGCACACACACATACATTCTTCACCTCTCGACTCCTACCTATTAGTCGCCTCTTACGATGGGCAGGGACTTCTTGCCACGGCCGTGTTCTTATCTCTGAAAGCCGAACGGACACACACACATACTCACACACGCACACACACACGCACACACGCACACACACATACACTCTTCACCTCTCGACTCCTACCTATTAGTCGCCCCTTACAACTGGCAGGGTCTTCTTGCCTTGGCCGTATTCTTACCTCTGCAAGCCAGACAGACACACACACATACACACACAATCACACACGCACACACACGCACACACGCACACACACATACACTCTTCACCTCTCGACTCCTACCCATTAGTCGCCTCTTAAGACAGACAGAGCCTTCTTGCAACGAACGCATTCTTATCTCTGCGAGCCGAAAGGACACGCACACACACTCACACACAAACACACACACGCAAGCACACATACACTATTCACCTCTCGACTTCTACCCATTATTCTCCTTTTACGACAGGCAGGGACTTCTTGCCACGGCCGTGTTCTTATCTCTGCAAGCCGAACGGACACACACACACGCACACACAAACACACACACACACGCACACACGCACACACACGCACCCACGCAAACGCACACGCACACACTCTCCACCTCTCGACTCCTATCCATTAGCCGCCTCTTAAGACAGGTAGGGCCTTCTTGCCACGGCCGTAATCTTATCTCTGCGAGCCGAGCGGACAAACACACACACTCACACACACACACACACACACA
Source organism: Diabrotica undecimpunctata (assembly GCF_040954645.1). Classification (NCBI taxonomy): domain Eukaryota; kingdom Metazoa; phylum Arthropoda; class Insecta; order Coleoptera; family Chrysomelidae; genus Diabrotica; species Diabrotica undecimpunctata. The sequence continues at coordinate 409,908 of NW_027311897.1, read as the reverse complement.
CACACACATACACTCTTCACCTCTCGACCCCTACCTTTTAGTCGCCTCTTACGAGAGGCAGGGCCTTCTTGCCCCGGCCGTATTCATATCTCTGCAAGCCGAACGGACACACACACTCATACACACACACTCACACACGCACAAACACACATACACGCACACACGCACACACACATACACTCTTCACCTCTCGACTCCTACCAATTAGTCGCTCCATACAGCAAGCATGGCCTTCTTGTCACGGCCGTATTCTTATCTCTGCAAGCCGAACGGACACATACACTCATACACACACACTCACACACGCACAAACACACACACACGCACACACGCACACACACATACACTCTTCACCTCTCGACTCCTACCTTTTAGTCGCCTCTTACGATAAGCAGGGCCTTCTTGCCGGGGTCGTGTTCTCATCTCTGCAAGCCAAACTAACACACACACATACTCACACACGCACACACACACACACACACGCACACACGCACCCACACATACACTCTTCACCTCTCGACTCCTACTTATTAGTCGACCCTTACAAGAGGCAGGGCCTTCTGGCCTCGGCCGTATTCTTATCTCTGCAAGCCAAACGGACACACACACATACACACACACTCACACACGCCCACACACGCACACACGCACACACACACACACACATACACTCTTCACCTCTCGACTCCTACCCATTATTCTCCTCTTACGACAGGCAGGGACTTCTTGCCACGGCCGTGTTCTTATCTCTGCAAGCCAAACGGACACACACACATACTCACACACGCACACACACACGCACACACGCACACACGCACACACACACATACACTCTTCACCTCTCGACTCCTACCTATTAGTCGCCCCTTACAACTGGCAGGGTCTTCTTGCCTTGGCCGTATTCTTACCTCTGCAAGCCAGACGGACACACACACATACACACATACTCACACACGCACACACTTACGTACTCTCTTCACCTCTCGACTCCTACCCATTAGTCGCCTCTTAAGACAGGCAGGGCCTTCTTGCCACGGACGTATTCTTATCTCTGCGAGCCGAAAGGACACACACACACACACACGCACACACAAACACACGCACACAGGCACACACGCACACACGCACACGTACACGCACACGCACACACTCTCCACCTCTCGACTAATATCCATTAGTCGCCTCTTAAGACAGGCAGGGCGTTCTTGCCTCGGCCGTATTCTTATCTCTGCAAGCCAAACGGACACACACACACATACACACACACATACTCACACACGCACAAACACACGCACACACACAAAGACACATACACTCTTCACCTCTCGACTCCTATTCATTAGTCGCCTCTTACGACAGGCAGGGACGTCTTGCCACGGCCGTGTTCTTATCTCTGCGAGCCGAACGGACACACACACATACACACACACGCACACACACACGCACACACGCACCCACACACATACTCTATTTACCTCTCGACTCCTACTTATTAGTCGCCCACTCTTCACATCTCGACTCCTACCCATTAGTCGCCCCGTACGATTTGCATCGCCTTCTTGCCACGGCTGTTTTCTTATCACTGCAAGCCGAACGGACACACACACATACTCACACACGCACACACACACGCACACACGCACACACACATACACTTTTCTCCTCTCGACTCCTACTTATTAGTCGCCCACTCTTCGCCTCTCGACTCCTATCCATTAGTCGCCCCGTACGATTTGCATCGCTTTCTTGCCACGGCTGTTTTCTTATCTCTGCGAGCCGAAGGGACACACACACATACATACACACACACTCGCAAACACACACACACACGCACGCACACACGCACACACACATACACTCACACACACACAAACACGCCCACACGCACACACACATACATTCTTCACCTCTCGACTCCTACCTATTAGTCGCCTCTTACGATAGGCAGGGCCTTCTTGCCTTGGCCGTGTTCTTATCACTGCAAGACGAACGGACACACACACATACTCACACACGCACACACACACGCACACACGCACACACACATACACTTTTCTCCTCTCGACTCCTACTTATTAGTCGCCCACTCTTCGCCTCTCGACTCCTATCCATTAGTCGCCCCGTACGATTTGCATCGCTTTCTTGCCACGGCTGTTTTCTTATCTCTGCGAGCCGAAGGGACACACACACATACATACACACACACTCACAAACACACACACACACGCACGCACACACGCACACACAAACACACACACACACACGCACACACGCACACACACGCACCCACGCACACGCACACACTCTCCACCTCTCGACTTTTATCCATTAGCCGCCTCTTAAGACAGGTAGGGCCTTCTTGCCACGGCCGTAATCTTATCTCTGCGAGCCGAGCGGACAAACACACACACCCACACACACACACACACACATACACTCTTCACCTCTCGACCCCTACCTTTTAGTCGCCTCTTACGAGAGGCAGGGCCTTCTTGCCCCGGCCCTATTCATATCTCTGCAAGCCGAACGGACACACACACTCATACACACACACTCACACACGCACAAACACACATACACGCACACACGCACACACACATACACTCTTCACCTCTCGACTCCTACCAATTAGTCGCTCCTTACAGCAAGCATGACCTTCTTGCCACGGCCGTATTCCTATCTCTGCAAGCCGAACGGACACACACACTCATACACACACACTCACACACGCACAAACACACACACACGCACACACGCACACACACATACACTCTTCACCTCTCGACTCCTACCTTTTAGTCGCCTCTTACGATAAGCAGGGCCTTCTTGCCGCGGTCGTGTTCTCATCTCTGCAAGCCAAACTAACACACACACATACTCACACACGCACACACACACACACGCACACACGCACACACACATACACTCTTCACCTCTCGACTCCTACTTATTAGTCGACCCTTACAAGAGGCAGGGCCTTCTGGCCTCGGCCGTATTCTTATCTCTGCAAGCCAAACGGACACACACACATACACACACACTCACACACGCCCACACACGCACACACGCACACACACACACACATACACTCTTCACCTCTCGACTCCTACCCATTATTCTCCTCTTGCGACAGGCAGGGACTTCTTGCCACGGCCGTGTTCTTATCTCTGCAAGCCAGACGGACACACACACACATACTCACACACGCACACACACACGCACACACGCACACACACACATACACTCTTCACCTCTCGACTCCTACCTATTAGTCGCCCCTTACAACTGGCAGGGTCTTCTTGCCTTGGCCGTATTCTTACCTCTGCAAGCAAGACGGACACACACACATACACACACACTCACACACGCACACAAACACGCACACACGCACACACACACATACACTCTTCACCTCTCGACCCCTACCCATTAGTCGCCTCTTACGACAGGCAGGGCCTTCCTGCCACGGCCATGTTCTTATCTCTGCGAGCCGACCGGACACACACACACTCACACACACACATACAAGAACAAACACAGACACGCACGCACACACGCGCACACACACATATACACTCTTCACCTCTCGACTCCTACCCATTATTCTTCTATTTCGAAAGGCAGGGACTTCTTGCCACGGCCATGTTCTTATCTCTGCGAGCCGACCGGACACACACACTCACACACACACATACAAGAACACACACACACGCACGCACACACGCGCACACACACATATACACTCTCCACCTTTCGACTCCTATCCATTAGTCGCCTCTTAAGACAGGCATGGCCTTCTTGCCTCGGCCGTATTCTAATCTCTGCGAGCCAAACGGACACACACACACTGACACACACACACGTTCACACACACGCACACACACACATACACTTTTCACCTCTCGACTCCTACCCATTATTCTCCTATTACGACAGGCAGGGACTTCTTGCCACGGCCGTGTTCTTATCTCTGCAAGCCGAACGGACACACACACATACTCACACACGCACACACACACGCACACACGTACACACACACATACACTCTTCACCTCTCGACTCCTACCCATTAGTCGCCTCTTACGACAGGCAGGGCCTTCTTGCCACGGCCGTGTTCTCATTTCAGCGAGCTGACCGGACACACACACACACGCACACACAAACACACGCACACAGGCACAAACGCACACACGCAAACGCACACGCACACGCACACACTCTCCACCTCTCGAGTCCTATCCATTAGTCGCCCCTTAAGACAGGCAGAGCCTTCTTGCTACGAACGCATTCTTATCTCTGCGAGCCGAAAGGACACACACACACACTCACACACAAACACACACACGCAAGCACACGTACACTATTCACCTCTCGACTTCTGCCCATTATTCTCCTCTTACGACAGGCAGGGACTTCTTGCCACGGCCGTGTTCTTATCTCTGCAAGCCGAACGGACACACACACACGCACACACAAACACAAACACATACGCACACACGCACACACACGCACTCATGCACACGCACACGCACACGCACACACTCTCCACCTCTCGACTCCTATCAATTAGCCGCCTCTTAAGACAGGTAGGGCCTTCTTGCCACGGCCGTAATCTTATCTCTGCGAGCCGAGCGGACAAACACACACACTCACACACACACACACACACACACATACACTCTTCACCTCTCGACCCCTACCTTTTAGTCGCCTCTTACGAGAGGCAGGGCCTTCTTGCCCCGGCCGTATTCATATCTCTGCAAGCCGAACGGACACACACACTCATACACACACACTCACACACGCACAAACACACATACACGCACACACGCACACACGCATACACACATACACTCTTCACCTCTCGACTCCTACTTATTAGTCGCCCCTTACAAGAGGCAGGGCCTTCTTGCCTCGGCCGTATTCTTATCTCTGCAAGCCAAACAGACACAAACATATACACACACACACGCACACACACGCACACACGCACACACACACACATACACTCTTCACCTCTCGACTCCTACCCATTAGTTGCCTCTTAACGACAGGCAGTGCCTTCTTGCCACGGCCGTGTTCTCATCTCTGCGAGCCGACCGGACACACACACACACTGACACACACGCACGCACACACGCACACACACATACACTCTTCACCTCTCGACTCCTACCCATTATTCTCCTCTTACGACAGGCAGGGACTTCTTGCCACGGCCGTGTTTTTTTCTCTGCAAGCCAAACGGACACACACACACACGCACACACACACACGCACACGCACACGCACACGCACACACTCTCCACCTCTCGACTCCTATCCATTAGTCGCCTCTTACGACAGGCATGGCCTTCTTGCCACCGCTTTTTTCTTATCTCTGCGAGCGAAGGGACACACACACACACATACACACACACACTCACACACACACACGCACATACGCACGCACACACGCACACACACATACATTCTTCACCTCTCTAATCCTACCTATTAGTTGCCTCTCACGACAGGCAGGGCCTTCTTGCCTCGGCCGTGTTCTTATTTCTGCAAGACGAACGGACACACACACACATACTTACACACGCACACACGCACACGCACACGCACACACTCTCCACCTCTCGACTCCTACCTATTAGTCGCCTCTTACGACAGGCAGGGCCTTCTTGCCTTGGGGGTGTTCTTATCTCTGCAAGCCGAACGGACACACACCCATACTCACACACTCACACACACACGCACACACGCACACACACACATACACTCTTCACCTCTCGACTCCTACCTATTAGTCGCCTATTACGATAGGCAGGGCCTGCTTGCCTCGGTCGTGTTCTTATTTCTGCAAGCCGAACTAATACACCCACATACTCACACACGCACACACACACGCACACACGCACACACACACACACATACACTCTTCACCTTTCGACTCCTACTTATTAGTCGCCCATTACAAGAGGCAGGGCCTTCTTGCCTCTGCCGTATTTTTATCTCTGCAAGCCAAACAGACACACACACATACACACACACTTACACACGCACCCACACGCACACGCACACGCACACACTTTCCACCTCTCGACTCCTATCCATTAGTCGCCTCTTACGACAGGCATGGCATTCTTGCCACCGCTGTTTTCTTTTCTCTGCGAGCCGAAGGGACACACATACACACACACACTCACAGACACACACACACACACACACACGCACACACGCACACACACATACACACTTCACCTCTCGATTCCTACCTATTAGTCGCCCCTTACAAGAGGCAGGGCCTTCTTGCCTTGGCCGTATTCTTATCTCTGCAAGCCTAACGGATACACACACATACACACACACTCACACACGCAAACACACACGCACACACACACACACACACACATACACTCTTCACCTCTCGACTAATACCCATTAGCCGCTAATTACAACAAGCATGGCCTTCTTGTCACGGCCGTATTCTTATCTCTGCAAGCCGAACGGACACACACACCCATACACACACACTCACATACGCACAAACACACACACACGCACACACGCATACACTCTTCACCTCTAGACTCCTACCCATTAGTCACCTCTTACGACAGGCATGGCATTCTTGCCACCGCTGTTTTCTTTTCTCTGCGAGCCGAAGGGACACACATACACACACACACTCACAGACACACACACACGCACGCACACACGCACACACACATACACTCACACACACACACGCACAAACGCACACACACATACACTCTTCACCTCTCGATTTCTACCTATTAGTCGCCCCTTACAAGAGGCAGGGCCTTCTTGCCTTGGCCGTATTCTTGTCTCTGCAAGCCTAACGGACACACACACATACACACACACACTCACACACGCAAACACAAACGCACAAACACACATACACTCTTCACCTCTCGACTCCTACCTATTAGTCGCCACTTACGACGGGCAGGGCCTTCTTGCCCCGGCCGTATTCTTATCTCTGCAAGCTGAACGGACACACACACTCACACACACAAGAACGCACACACGCACACACACACACACACGCACACACACACACACAATTACACTCTTTACCTCTCGACTCCTACCCATTAGTCGCCTCTTACGACAAGCATGGCCTTCTTGCCACCGCTGTTTTCTTATCTCTGCGAGCCGAAGGGACACACACATACACACACACTCACACACACACGCACGCACACATACACTCTTCACCTCTCGACTCCTACTCATTAGTCGCCTCTTACGACAGGCAGGGCCTTCTTGCCACGGCCGTGTTCTTATCCCTGCGAGCCAACCGGACACACACACTCACACACACACATACACACACACACACTCACACATGCACGCACACACGCACACACTTACACACACACACATACACTTTTCACCTCTCGACTCCTACCCATTAGTCACCTCTTACGACAGGCATGGCCTTCTTGAAACCGCTAATTTCTTATCTCTGCGAGCCGAAGGGACACACATACACATACACACACACTCACACACACACGTACACATGCACGCACACATACACTCTTCACCTCTCGACTCCTACCCATTAGTCGCCCCTTACGACAGGCATGTCCTTCTTGCCACCTGTTTTCTTATCTCTGCGGGCCGAAGGGACACACACACAAACATACACACACACACACTCACACACACACACACACGATCACACACGCACACACACATACACTCACACACACACACGCACACACACATACACTCTTCACCTCTCGACTCCTACCTATTAGTCGCCCCTTACAAGAGGCAGGGCCTTCTTGCCTCGGCCGTATTCTTATCTCTGCAAGCCAAACGGACACACACACATACTCACATACGCACACACACACGCACACACGCATACACACATACGCTCTTCACCTCTCGTCTCCTACCTATTAGTCGCCCCTTACAAAAGGCAGGGTCTTCTTGGCTTGGCCGTATTCTCATCTCTGCAAGCCAAACGGACACACAAACATACACACACAATCACACACGCACACACACGCACACACGCACACACACACATATACACTCTTCACCACTCGACTCCTACCCATTAGTCGCCTCTTACGACAGGCAGGGCCTTCTTGCCACGGCCGTGTTCTTATCTCTGCGAGCCTACTGGACACACACACACTCACACACACAAATACACACACACACTCACACACGCACACACACGCACACACGCACACACACACACACATACACTCTTCACCTCTCGACTCCTACCCATTAGTCGCCTCTTACGACAGGCAGGGCCTTCTTGCCACGGCCGTGGTCTTATCTCTGCGAGCCGACAGGACACACACACACACTCACACAAGCACACACACGCACACACGCACACACACACATACACTCTTCACCTCTCGACTTCTACCCATTAGTCACCGCTTACGACAGGCAGGGCCTTCTTGGCACGGACGTGTTCTTATCTCTGCGAGCCGACCGGACACACACACACTCACACACGCACACACACACGCACACACGCACACACACACATACACTCTTCACCTCTCGACTCCTACCAATTAGTCGCCACTTACGACAGGCAGGGCCTTCTTGCCTCGGCCGTAAGCTTATCTCTGCAAGCCGAACGGACACACACACACTCACACACACACGCACGCACACACGCACACACACTCACACACACACACACAAATACACTCTTCACCTCTCGACTCCTACCCATTAGTCGCCTCTTACGACAGGCATGGCCTTCTTGCCTCGTCCGTATTCTAATCTCTGCGAGCCGAATGGACACACACATACATACACACACACTTACACACGCACAAACACACACACACCCACACACGCACACACACACATACACTATTCACCTCTCGACTCCTACCTATTAGTCGCCCCATACAAGAGGCAGGGCCTTCTTGCCTCGGCCGTATTCTTATTTTTGCAAGCCAAACAGACACACACACACATACACACACACTTACACACGCACACACACGCACACGCCTCTTACGACAGGCAGGGCCTTCTTGCCACGGCCGTGTTCTCATTTCTGCAAGCCGAACGGACACACACACACACGCACACACAAACACACGCACACAGGCATACACGCACACACGCACACGCACACGCACACACTCTCCACCTCTCGACTCCTCTCCATTAGTCGCCTCTTAAGACAGGCAGGGCCTTCTTGCCACAGACGTATTCCTATCTCTGCGAGCCGAACGGACACACACACACACTTGCACACACACACACACACACACACACACACACACACACACACACACACATACACGCTTCACCTCTCGACTCCTACCAATTAGTCGCTCCTTACAGCAAGCATGGCCTTCTTGCCACAGACGTATTCTTATCTCTGCGAGCCGAAGGGATACACACACACACATACACACACACGTACTCACACACACACGCACACACGCACACACACATACACTCTTCACCTCTCGACTCCTACCTATTAGCTGCCTCTTACGTTAGGCAGGGCCTTCTTGCCTCGGTCGTGTTCTTATTTCTGCAAGCCGAACTAACACACACACATACTCACACACGCACACACGTACGCACACACGCACACACACACATACACTCACACACACACAAACACGCACACACGCACACACACATACACTCTTCACCTCTCGACTCCGACTTATTAGTCGCCCATTACAAGAGGCAGGGCCTTCTTGCCTTGGCCGTATTCTTACCTCTGCAAGCCAAACAGACACACACACATACACACACACATACACACACACTTACACACGCACACATACGTACACGCTCACGCACGCACTCTCCACCTCTCGATTCCTATCCATTAGTCGCCTCTTAAGACAGGCAGGGCCTTCTTGCCACGGACGTATACCTATCTTAGCGAGCCGAACGGACACACACACACTTGCACACATACACACACACACACACATACACACACACATACTCACACACGCACGCACACACGCACACACACATACACTCACACACACACAAACACGCACACACGCACACACACATACATTCTTCACCTCTCGAATCCTACCTATTAGTCGCCTCTTACGATAGGCAGGGCCTTCTTGCCTCGGTCGTGCTCTTATCTCTGCAAGCCGACTGGACACACACACTCACACACACAAATACACACACACACTCACACACGCACACACACGCACACACGCACACTCACACACACATACACTCTTCACCTCTCGACTCCTACCCATTAGTCGCCTCTTACGACAGGCAGGGCCTTCTAGCCACGGCCGTGTTCTTATCTCTGCGAGCCGACTGGACACACACACACTCACACACACAAATACACACACACACTCACACACGCACACACACGCACACTCACACACACATACACTCTACACCTCTCGACTCCTACCCATTAGTCGCCTCTTACGACAGGCAGGGCCTTCTTGCCACGGCCGTGTTCTTATCTCTGCGAGCCGACCGGGCACACTCACACACTCACACACGCACACACATAAACACACGCACTTACACACATACACTCTTCACCTCTCGACTCCTACGCATTAGTCGCCGCTTACGACAGGCAGGGCCTTCTTGGCACGGACGTTTCCTTATCACTGCGAGCCGACAGGACACACACACTCACACACGCACACACACGCACACACAAACATACACTCTTCACCTCTCGACTCCTCCCCATTAGTCGCCTCTTACGACAGGCAAGGCCTTCTTGCCTCGGCCGTATTCTTATCTCTGCAACCCGAACGGACACATACACACTCACACACACAAGCACGCACACACGCACACACACGCACACACACAAAAACACTTTTCACCTCTCGACTCCTACCCATTAGTTGCCTCTTACGACAGGCAAGGCCTTCTTGCCTCGGCCGTATTCTTATCTCTGCAAGCCGAACTGACACATACACACTCACACACACAAGCACGCACACACGCACACACACGCACACACACAAAAACACTTTTCACCTCTCGACTCCTACCCATTAGTCGCCTCTTACGACAGGCAGGGCCTTCTAGCCACGGCCGTGTTCTTATCTCTGCGAGCCGACTGGACACACACACACTCACACACACAAATACACACACACACTCACACACGCACACACACGCACACTCACACACACATACACTCTACACCTCTCGACTCCTACCCATTAGTCGCCTCTTACGACAGGCAGGGCCTTCTTGCCACGGCCGTGTTCTTATCTCTGCGAGCCGACCGGGCACACTCACACACTCACACACGCACACACACAAACACACGCACTTACACACATACACTCTTTACCTCTCGACTCCTACGCATTAGTCGCCGCTTACGACAGGCAAGGCCTTCTTGCCTCGGCCGTATTCTTATTTCTGCAAGCCGAACGGACACATACACACTCACACACACAAGCACGCACACACGCACACACACGCACACACACAAAAACACTCTTCACCTCTCGACTCCTCCCCATTAGTCGCCTCTTACGACAGGCAAGGCCTTCTTGCCTCGGCCGTATTCTTATCTCTGCAGGCCGAACGGACACATACACACTCACACACACAAGCACGCACACACGCACACACACGCACACACACAAAAACACTCTTCACCTCTCGACTCCTCCCCATTAGTCGCCTCTTACGACAGGCAAGGCCTTCTTGCCTCGGCCGTATTCTTATCTCTGCAAGCCAAACAGACACACACACATACACACACACTTACACACGCACACACACGCACACACGCACACACACACATACACTCTTCACCTCTCGACTCCTACCAATTAGTCGCCACTTACGACAGGCAGGGCCTTCTTGCCTCGGCCGTATTCTTATCTCTGCAAGCCGAACGGACACACACACACTCACACACACATGCACGCACACACGCACACACACGCACACACACACACACACACAAATACACTCTTCACCTCTCGACTCCTACCCATTAGTCGCCAGTTACGACAGGCAGGGCCTTCTTGCCTCGGCCGTATTCTTATCTCTGCAAGCCGAACGGACACACACACACTCAAACACAGACGCACGCACACACGCACACACACGCACACACGCACACACACACATGCACTCTTCACCTCTCGACTCCTACCAATTAGTCGCCACTTACGACAGGCAGGGCCTTCTTGCCTCGGCCGTATTCTTATCTCTGCAAGCCGAACGGACACACACACACTCACACACACACGCACGCTCACACGCACACACACGCACACACGCACACACACACATACACTCTTCACCTCTCGACTCCTACCTATTAGTCGCCTCTTACGATAGGCAGGGCCTTCTTGCCTCGGTTGTGCTCTTATCTCTGCAAGCCGAACTAACACA
>NW_027311897.1:355000-395000 GCF_040954645.1 Diabrotica undecimpunctata | reverse complement strand
GCCTGCTTGCCTCGGTCGTGTTCTTATTTCTGCAAGCCGAACTAATACACACACATACTCACACACGCACACACACACACGCACACACGCACACACACACACATACACTCTTCACCTTTCGACTCCTACTTATTAGTCGCCCATTACAAGAGGCAGGGCCTTCTTGCCTCTGCCGTATTTTTATCTCTGCAAGCCAAACAGACACACACACATACACACACACTTACACACGCACCCACACGCACACGCACACGCACACACTCTCCACCTCTCGACTCCTATCCATTAGTCGCCTCTTAAGACAGGCAGGGCCTTCTTGCCACAAACGTATACCTATCTCTGCGAGCCGAACGGACACACACACACACACTTGCACACATACACACACACACACATACACGCTTCACCTCTCGACTCCTACCCCTTAGTCGCTTCTGACAGCAAGCATGGCCTTCTTGCCACGGACGTATTCTTATCTCTGCGAGCCGAAGGGATACACACACACATACACACACACACACACACACGCACACACGCACACACACACATACACTCTTCACCTCTTGACTCCTACCTATTAGTCGCCTCTTACGATAGGCAGGGCCTTCTTGCCTCGGTCGTGCTCTTATCTCTGCAAGCCGAACGGACACACACACTCACACACAAATACACACACACACTCACACATGCACACACACGCACACACGCACACTCACACACACATACACTCTTCACCTCTCGACTCCTACCCATTAGTCGCCTCTTACGACAGGCAGGGCCTTCTTGCCACGGCCGTGTTCGTATCTCTGCGAGCCGACTGGACACACACACTCACACACACAAATACACACACACTCACACATGCACACACACGCACACACGCACACTCACACACACATACACTCTTCACCTCTCGACTCCTACCCATTAGTCGCCTCTTACGACAGGCAGGGCCTTCTTGCCACGGCCGTGTTCGTATCTCTGCGAGCCGACTGGACACACACACTCACACACACAAATACACACACACACTCACACATGCACACACACGCACACACGCACACTCACACACACATACACTCTTCACCTCTCGACTCCTACCCATTAGTCGCCTCTTACGACAGGCAGGGCCTTCTTGCCACGGCCGTGTTCTTATCTCTGCGAGCCGACTGGACACACACACACTCACACACACAAATACACACACACACTCACACACGCACACACACGCACACTCACACACACATACACTCTTCACCACTCGACTCCTACCCATTAGTCGCCTCTTACGACAGGCAGGGCCTTCTTGCCACGGCCGTGTTCGTATCTCTGCGAGCCGACTGGACACACACACTCACACACACAAATACACACACACACCCACACATGCACACACACGCACACACGCACACTCACACACACATACACTCTTCACCTCTCGACTCCTACCCATTAGTCGCCTCTTACGACAGGCAGGGCCTTCTTGCCACGGCCGTGTTCTTATCTCTGCGAGCCGACTGGACACACACACACTCACACACACAAATACACACACACACTCACACACGCACACACACGCACACTCACACACACATACACTCTTCACCTCTCGACTCCTACCCATTAGTCGCCTCTTACGAAAGGCAGGGCCTTCTTGCCATGGCCGTGTTCTTATCTCTGAGAGCCGACTGGACACACACACACACTCACACACGCACACACACGCACACACGCACTTACACACATACACTCTTCACCTCTCGACTCCTACGCATTAGTCGCCGCTTACGACAGGCAGGGCCTTCTTGGCACGGACGTGTCCTTATCACTGCGAGCCGACCGGACACACACACTCACACACGCACACACACACGCACACACGCACACACACACGTACACTCTTCACCTCTCGACTCCTACCCATTAGTTGCCTCTTACGACAGGCATGGCCTTCTTGCCTCGGCCGTATTCTAATCTCTGCGAGCCGAATGGACACGCATACATACACACACACACTTACACACGCACAAACACACACACAACCACACACGCACACACACACACACATACACTCTTCACCTCTCGACTCCTACCAATTAGTCGCCACTTACGACAGGCAGGGCCCTCTTGCCTTGGCCGTATTCTTATCTCTGCAAGCCGAACGGTCACATACACACTCACACACACAAGCACGCACACACGCACACACACGCACACACACAAAAACACTTTTCACCTCTCGACTCCTACCAATTAGTCGCCACTTACGACAGGCAGGGCATTCTTGCCTCGGCCGTATTCTTATCTCTGCAAGCCGAACGGACATATACACACTCACACACACACGCACGCACACACGCACACACACGCACACACACACACATACACTCTCCACCTCTCGACTCCTACCCATTAGTCGCCTCTTACGACAGGCATTGCCTTGTTGCCTCGGCCGTATTCTAATCTCTGCGAGCCGAATGGACACACACAAACATACACACACACACTTACACACGCACAAACACACACACACCCACACACGCACACACTCACGTACTCTCTTCACCTCTCGACTCCTACCTATTAGTCGCCTCTTACGACAGGCAGGGACTTCTTGCCACGGCCGTGTTCTTATCTCTGCAAGCCGAACGGACACACACACACGCACACACAAACACACGCACACACGCACACATGCACACACGCACACACGCACACGCACACATTCTCCACCTCTCGATTCCTATCCATTAGTCGCCTCTTAAGACAGGCAGGGCCTTCTTGCCACGGACGTATTCTTATCTCTGCGAGCCAAAAGGACACACACACACACGCACACACAAACACACGCACACAGGCACACACGCACACACGCACACGTACACGCACACGCACACACTCTTTACCTCTCGACTAATATCCATTAGTCGCCTCTTAAGACAGGCAGGGCGTTCTTGCCTCGGCCGTATTCTTATCTCTGCAAGCCAAACGGACACACACACACATATACACACACACATACTCACACACGCACAAACACACGCACACACACAAAGACACATACACTCTTCACCTCTCGACTCCTATTCATTAGTCGCCTCTTACGACAGGCAGGGACTTCTTGCCACGGCCGTGTTCTTATCTCTGCGAGCCGAACGGACACACACACATACACACACACGCACACACACACGCACACACGCACCCACACACATACTCTCTTCACCTCTCGACTCCTACTTATTAGTAGCCCACTCTTCACATCTCGACTCCTACCCATTAGTCGCCCCGTACGATTTGCATCGCTTTCTTGCCACGGCTGTTTTCTTATCTCTGCGAGCCGAAGGGACACACACACATACATACACACACACTCACAAACACACACACACACACACGCACGCGCACACGCACACACACATACACTCACACACACACAAACACGCCCACACGCACACACACATACATTCTTCACCTCTCGACTCCTACCTATTAGTCGCCTCTTACGATAGGCAGGGCCTTCTTGCCTTGGCCGTGTTCTTATCACTGCAAGCCGAACGGACACACACACATACACTCACACACACACAAACACGCACATACGCACACACATACATTTTTCACCTCTCTAATCCTACCTATTAGTCGCCTCTCACGACAGGCAGGGCCTTCTTGCCTCGGCCGTATTCTTATTTCTGCAAGCCAAACAGACACACACACATACACACACACTTACACACGCACACACACGCACACACGCACACACACACATACACTCTTCACCTCTCGACTCCTACCAATTAGTCGCCACTTACGACAGGCAGGGCCTTCTTGCCGCGGCCGTATTCTTATCTCTGCAAGCCGAACGGACACACACACACTCACACACACACGCACGCACACACGCACACACACGCACACACACACACACACACAAATACACTCTTCACCTCTCGACTCCTACCCATTAGTCGCCACTTACGACAGGCAGGGCCTTCTTGCCTCGGCCGTATTCTTATCTCTGCAAGCAGAACGGACGCACACACTCACACACACACGCACGCACACACACACACACGCACACACGCACACACACACATACACTCTTCACCTCTCGACTCCTACCAATTAGTCGCCACTTACGACAGGCAGGGCCTTCTTGCCTCGGCCGTATTCTTATCTCTGCAATCCGAACGGACACACACACACTCACACACACACGCACTCTTACACGCACACACACGCACACACACACATACACTCTTCACCTCTCGACTCCTACCTATTAGTCGCCTCTTACGATAGGCAGGGCATTCTTGCCTCGGTTGTGCTCTTATCTCTGCAAGCCGAACTAACAAACACACCTACTCACACACGCACACACACACGCACACACGCACGCACACATACACTCTTCACCTCTCGACTCCTACCTATTAGTCGCCCCTTACAACTGGCAGGGCCTTCTTGCCTCGGCCGTATTCTTATCTCTGCAAGCAGAACGGACGCACACACTCACACACACACGCACGCACACACACACACACGCACACACGCACACACACACATACACTCTTCACCTCTCGACTCCTACCAATTAGTCGCCACTTACGACAGGCAGGGCCTTCTTGCCTCGGCCGTATTCTTATCTCTGCAATCCGAACGGACACACACACACACATACACACACACACTCACACACGCACGCACACACGCACACACACATACACTCTTCACCTCTCGACTCCTACCCATTATTCTCCTCTTACGACAGGCAGGGACTTCTTGCCACGGCCGTGTTTTTATCTCTGCAAGCCAAACGGACACACACACACACGAACACACACACACACGCACATGCACACGCACACGCACACACTCTCCACCTCTCGACTCCTATCCATTAGTCGCCTCTTACGACAGGCATGGCCTTCTTGCCACCGCTTTTTTCTTATCTCTGCGAGCGAAGGGACACACACACACACATACACACACACTCACACACACACACGCACATACGCACGCACACACGCACACACACATACGTTCTTCACCTCTCTAATCCTACCTATTAGTCGCCTCTCACGACAGGCAGGGCCTTCTTGCCTCGGCCGTGTTCTTATTTCTGCAAGACGAACGGACACACACACACATACTTACACACGCACACACGCACACGCACACGCACACACTCTCCACCTCTCGACTCCTACCTATTAGTCGCCTCTTACGACAGGCAGGGCCTTCTTGCCTTAGGGGTGTTCTTATCTCTGCAAGCCGAACGGACACACACACATACTCACACACTCACACACACACGCACACACGCACACACACACATACACTCTTCACCTCTCTACTCCTACCTATTAGTCGCCTATTACGATAGGCAGGGCCTGCTTGCCTCGGTCGTGTTCTTATTTCTGCAAGCCGAACTAATACACACACATACTCACACACGCACACACACACACGCACACACGCACACACACACATACACTCTTCACCTTTCGACTCCTACTTATTAGTCGCCCATTACAAGAGGCAGGGCCTTCTTGCCTCTGCCGTATTTTTATCTCTGCAAGCCAAACAGACACACACACATACACACACACTTACACACGCACCCACACGCACACGCACACGCACACACTCTCCACCTCTCGACTCCTATCCATTAGTCGCCTCTTAAGACAGGCAGGGCCTTCTTGCCACAAACGTATACCTATCTCTGCGAGCCGAACGGACACACACACACACACTTGCACACATACACACACACACATACACGCTTCACCTCTCGACTCCTACCCCTTAGTCGCTTCTGACAGCAAGCATGGCCTTCTTGCCACGGACGTATTCTTATCTCTGCGAGCCGAAGGGATACACACACACATACACACACACACACACACGCACACACGCACACACACACATACACTCTTCACCTCTTGACTCCTACCTATTAGTCGCCTCTTACGATAGGCAGGGCCTTCTTGCCTCGGTCGTGCTCTTATCTCTGCAAGCCGAACGGACACACACACTCACACACAAATACACACACACACTCACACATGCACACACACGCACACACGCACACTCACACACACATACACTCTTCACCTCTCGACTCCTACCCATTAGTCGCCTCTTACGACAGGCAGGGCCTTCTTGCCACGGCCGTGTTCGTATCTCTGCGAGCCGACTGGACACACACACTCACACACACAAATACACACACACTCACACATGCACACACACGCACACACGCACACTCACACACACATACACTCTTCACCTCTCGACTCCTACCCATTAGTCGCCTCTTACGACAGGCAGGGCCTTCTTGCCACGGCCGTGTTCGTATCTCTGCGAGCCGACTGGACACACACACTCACACACACAAATACACACACACACTCACACATGCACACACACGCACACACGCACACTCACACACACATACACTCTTCACCTCTCGACTCCTACCCATTAGTCGCCTCTTACGACAGGCAGGGCCTTCTTGCCACGGCCGTGTTCTTATCTCTGCGAGCCGACTGGACACACACACACTCACACACACAAATACACACACACACTCACACACGCACACACACGCACACTCACACACACATACACTCTTCACCACTCGACTCCTACCCATTAGTCGCCTCTTACGACAGGCAGGGCCTTCTTGCCACGGCCGTGTTCGTATCTCTGCGAGCCGACTGGACACACACACTCACACACACAAATACACACACACACCCACACATGCACACACACGCACACACGCACACTCACACACACATACACTCTTCACCTCTCGACTCCTACCCATTAGTCGCCTCTTACGACAGGCAGGGCCTTCTTGCCACGGCCGTGTTCTTATCTCTGCGAGCCGACTGGACACACACACACTCACACACACACAAATACACACACACACTCACACACGCACACACACGCACACTCACACACACATACACTCTTCACCTCTCGACTCCTACCCATTAGTCGCCTCTTACGAAAGGCAGGGCCTTCTTGCCACGGCCGTGTTCTTATCTCTGAGAGCCGACTGGACACACACACACACTCACACACGCACACACACGCACACACGCACTTACACACATACACTCTTCACCTCTCGACTCCTACGCATTAGTCGCCGCTTACGACAGGCAGGGCCTTCTTGGCACGGACGTGTCCTTATCACTGCGAGCCGACCGGACACACACACTCACACACGCACACACACACGCACACACGCACACACACACGTACACTCTTCACCTCTCGACTCCTACCCATTAGTTGCCTCTTACGACAGGCATGGCCTTCTTGCCTCGGCCGTATTCTAATCTCTGCGAGCCGAATGGACACGCATACATACACACACACACTTACACACGCACAAACACACACACAACCACACACGCACACACACACACACATACACTCTTCACCTCTCGACTCCTACCAATTAGTCGCCACTTACGACAGGCAGGGCCCTCTTGCCTTGGCCGTATTCTTATCTCTGCAAGCCGAACGGTCACATACACACTCACACACACAAGCACGCACACACGCACACACACGCACACACACAAAAACACTTTTCACCTCTCGACTCCTACCAATTAGTCGCCACTTACGACAGGCAGGGCATTCTTGCCTCGGCCGTATTCTTATCTCTGCAAGCCGAACGGACATATACACACTCACACACACACGCACGCACACACGCACACACACGCACACACACACACATACACTCTCCACCTCTCGACTCCTACCCATTAGTCGCCTCTTACGACAGGCATTGCCTTGTTGCCTCGGCCGTATTCTAATCTCTGCGAGCCGAATGGACACACACAAACATACACACACACCCACACACGCACACACTCACGTACTCTCTTCACCTCTCGACTCCTACCTATTAGTCGCCTCTTACGACAGGCAGGGACTTCTTGCCACGGCCGTGTTCTTATCTCTGCAAGCCGAACGGACACACACACACGCACACACAAACACACGCACACACGCACACACGCACACACGCACACACGCACACGCACACATTCTCCACCTCTCGATTCCTATCCATTAGTCGCCTCTTAAGACAGGCAGGGCCTTCTTGCCACGGACGTATTCTTATCTCTGCGAGCCAAAAGGACACACACACACACGCACACACAAACACACGCACACAGGCACACACGCACACACGCACACGTACACGCACACGCACACACTCTTTACCTCTCGACTAATATCCATTAGTCGCCTCTTAAGACAGGCAGGGCGTTCTTGCCTCGGCCGTATTCTTATCTCTGCAAGCCAAACGGACACACACACACATATACACACACACATACTCACACACGCACAAACACACGCACACACACAAAGACACATACACTCTTCACCTCTCGACTCCTATTCATTAGTCGCCTCTTACGACAGGCAGGGACTTCTTGCCACGGCCGTGTTCTTATCTCTGCGAGCCGAACGGACACACACACATACACACACACGCACACACACACGCACACACGCACCCACACACATACTCTCTTCACCTCTCGACTCCTACTTATTAGTAGCCCACTCTTCACATCTCGACTCCTACCCATTAGTCGCCCCGTACGATTTGCATCGCCTTCTTGCCACGGCTGTTTTCTTATCTCTGCGAGCCGAAGGGACACACACACATACATACACACACACTCACAAACACACACACACACACACGCACGCGCACACGCACACACACATACACTCACACACACACAAACACGCCCACACGCACACACACATACATTCTTCACCTCTCGACTCCTACCTATTAGTCGCCTCTTACGATAGGCAGGGCCTTCTTGCCTTGGCCGTGTTCTTATCACTGCAAGCCGAACGGACACACACACATACTCACACACGCACACACACACGCACACACGCAGACACATACACTTTTCATCTCTCGACTCCTACTTATTAGTCGCCCACTCTTCGCCTCTCGACTCCTATCCATTAGTCGCCCCGTACGATTTGCATCGCTTTCTTGCCACGGCTGTTTTCTTATCTCTGCGAGCCGAAGGGACACACACACATACATACACACACACTCACAAACACACACACACACGCACGCACACACGCACACACACATACACTCACACACACACAAACACGCCCACACGCACACACACATACATTCTTCACCTCTCGACTCCTACCTATTAGTCGCCTCTTACGATAGGCAGGGCCTTCTTGCCTCGGTCGTGTTTTTATCTCTGCAAGCCGAACTAACACACACACATACCCACACACGCACACACACATGCACACACGCACACACATACACTTTTCACCTCTCGACTCCTACTTATTAGTCGCCCACTTTTCACCTCTCGACTCCTACTTATTAGTCGCCCACTCTTCGCCTCTCGACTCCTATCCATTAGTCGCCCCGTACGATTTGCATCGCTTTCTTGCCACGGCTGTTTTCTTATCTCTGCGAGCCGAAGGGACACACACACATACATACACACACACTCACAAACACACACACACACGCACGCACACACGCACACACACATACACTCACACACACACAAACACGCCCACACGCACACACACATACATTCTTCACCTCTCGACTCCTACCTATTAGTCGCCTCTTACGATAGGCAGGGACTTCTTGCCACGGCCGTGTTCTTATCTCTGCAAGCCGAACGGACACACACACATACTCACACACGCACACACACACGCACACACGCACGCACACATACACTCTTCACCTCTCGACTCCTACCTATTAGTCGCCCCTTACAACTGGCAGGGTCTTCTTGCCTTGGCCGTATTCTTACCTCTGCAAGCCAGACGGACACACATACATACACACACACTCACACACGCACACACACGCACACACGCACACACACACATACACTCTTCACCTCTCGACCCCTACCCATTAGTCGCCTCTTACGACAGGCAGGGCCTTCCTGCCACGGCCATGTTCTTATCTCTGCGAGCCGACCGGACACACACACTCACACACACACATACAAGAACACACACACACACACGCACGCACACACGCGCACACACACACATATACACTCTCCACCTTTCGACTCCTATCCATTAGTCGCCTCTTAAGACAGGCATGACCTTCTTGCCACGGACGTATTCTTATCTCTGCAAGCCGAACGGACACACACACATACTCACACACGCACACACACACGCACACACGTACACACACATACACTCTTCACATCTCGACTCCTACCCATTAGTCGCCTCTTACGACAGGCAGGGACTTCTTGCCACGGCCGTGTTCTCATTTCAGCGAGCCGACCGGACACACACACACACGCACACACAAACACACGCACACAGGCACAAACGCACACACGCAAACGCACACGCACACGCACACACTCTCCACCTCTCGAGTCCTATCCATTAGTCGCCTCTTAAGACAGGCAGAGCCTTCTTGCAACGAACGCATTCTTATCTCTGCGAGCCGAAAGGACACGCACACACACTCACACACAAACACACACACGCAAGCACACATACACTATTCACCTCTCGACTTCTACCCATTATTCTCCTCTTACGACAGGCAGGGACTTCTTGCCACGGCCGTGTTCTTATCTCTGCAAGCCGAACGGACACACACACACGCACACACAAACACACACACACACGCACACACGCACACACACGCACCCACGCAGACGCACACGCACACGCACACGCACACGCACACACTCTCCACCTCTCGACTCCTATCCATTAGCCGCCTCTTAAGACAGGTAGGGCCTTCTTGCCACGGCCGTAATCTTATCTCTGCGAGCCGAGCGGACAAACACACACACTCACACACACACACACACATACACTCTTCACCTCTCGACCCCTACCTTTTAGTCGCCTCTTACGAGAGGCAGGGCCTTCTTGCCCCGGCCGTATTCATATCTCTGCAAGCCGAACGGACACACACACTCATACACACACACTCTCACACGCACAAACACACATACACGCACACACGCACACAAACATACACTCTTCACCTCTCGACTCCTACCCATTAGTCGCCTCTTACGACAGGCAAGGCCTTCTTGCCTCGGCCGTATTCTTATCTCTGCAAGCCGAACGGACACATACACACGCACACACACGCACACACACAAAAACACTTTTCACCTCTCGACTCCTACCCATTAGTTGCCTCTTACGACAGGCATGGCCTTCTTGCCTCGGCCGTATTCTAATCTCTGCGAGCCGAATGGACACACACATACATACACACACACTTACACACGCACAAACACACACCCACACACGCACACACACACACACATACACTATTCACCTTTCGACTCCTACCTATTAGTCGCCCCTTACAAGAGAGAGGGCCTTCTTGCCTCGGCCGTATTCTTATCTCTGCAAGCCAAACAGACACACACACATACACACACACTTACACACGCACACACACGCACACACGCACACACACACATACACTCTTCACCTCTCGACTCCTACCAATTAGTCGCCACTTACGACAGGCAGGGCCTTCTTGCCTCGGCCGTATTCTTATCTCTGCAAGCCGAACGGACACACACACACTCACACACACACGCACGCACACACGCACACACACGCACACACACACACACAAATACACTCTTCACCTCTCGACTCCTAGTCATTAGTCGCCACTTACGACAGGCAGGGCCTTCTTGCCTCGGCCGTATTCTTATCTCTGCAAGCCGAACGGACACACACACACTCACACACAGACGCACGCACACACGCACACACACGCACACACGCACACACACACATGCACTCTTCACCTCTCGACTCCTACCAATTAGTCGCCACTTACGACAGGCAGGGCCTTCTTGCCTCGGCCGTATTCTTATCTCTGCAAGCCGAACGGACACACACACACTCACACACACACGCACGCTCACACGCACACACACGCACACACGCACACACACACATACACTCTTCACCTCTCGACTCCTACCAATTAGTCGCCACTTACGACAGGCAGGGCCTTCTTGCCTCGGCCGTATTCTTATCTCTGCAAGCCGAACGGACACACACACACTCACACACACACGCACGCTCACACGCACACACACGCACACACGCACACACACATACACTCTTCACCTCTCGACTCCTACCTATTAGTCGCCTCTTACGATAGGCAGGGCCTTCTTGCCTCGGTTGTGCTCTTATCTCTGCAAGCCGAACTAACACACACACATACTCACACACGCACACACGCACACACCCACATGCACTCTTCACCTCTCGACTCCTACCAATTAGTCGCCTCTGAACGACAGGCAGTGCCTTCTTGCTACGGCCGTGTTCTTTTCTCTGCAAGCCGAACGGACACACACACACACACACACGCACACACAAACACACGCACACAGGCACACACGCACTCACGCACACGCACACATTCTCCACTTCTCGATTCCTATCCATTAGTCGCCTCTTAAGACAGGCAGGGCCTTCTTGCCACGGACGTATTCTTATCTCTGCGAGCCGAAAGGACACACACACACACGCACACACAAACACACGCACACAGGCACACACGCACACACGCACACGTACACGCACACGCACACACTCTCCACCTCTCGACTAATATCCATTAGTCGCCTCTTAAGACAGGCAGGGCGTTCTTGCCTCGGCCGTATTCTTATCTCTGCAAGCCGAACGGACACACACACATACTCACACACGCACACACACACGCACACACGCACACACACATACACTCTTCACCTCTCGATTCCTACCTATTAGTCGCCCCTTACAACTGGCAGGGTCTTCTTGCCTTGGCCGTATTCTTACCTCTGCAAGCCAGACGGACACACACACATACACACACACTCACACACGCACACACACGCACACACGCACACACACACATACACTCTTCACCTCTCGACCCCTACCCATTAGTCGCCTCTTACGACAGGCAGGGCCTTCCTGCCACGGCCATGTTCTTATCTCTGCGAGCCGACCGGACACACACACTCACACACACACATACAAGAACACACACACACACGCACGCACACACGCGCACACACACATATACACTCTCCACCTTTCGACTCCTATCCATTAGTCGCCTCTTACGACAGGCAGGGCCTTCTTGCCACGGCCGTGTTCTCATTTCAGCGAGCCGACCGGACACACACAAACACGCCCACACGCACACACACATACATTCTTCACCTCTCGACTCCTACCCATTAGTCGCCTCTTACGACAGGCAGGGCCTTCTTGCCACGGCCGTGTTCTCATTTCAGCGAGCCGACCGGACACACACAAACACGCCCACACGCACACACACATACATTCTTCACCTCTCGACTCCTACCTATTAGTCGCCTCTTACGATGGGCAGGGACTTCTTGCCACGGCCGTATTCTTACCTCTGCAAGCCAGACGGACACACACACACATACACACACACTCACACACGCACACACACGCACACACGCACACACACACATACACTCTTCACCTCTCGACTCCTACCCATTAGTCGCCTCTTACGACAGGCAGGGCCTTCCTGCCACGGCCATGTTCTTATCTCTGCGAGCCGACCGGACACACACACTCACACACACACATACAAGAACACACACACACACGCACGCACACACGCGCACACACACATATACACTCTCCACCTTTCGACTCCTATCCATTAGTCGCCTCTTAAGACAGGCATGACCTTCTTGCCACGGACGTATTCTTATCTCACACCCACACACACACACGCACACACGCACACACACGCACCCACGCAGACGCACACGCACACGCACACGCACACGCACACACTCTCCACCTCTCGACTCCTATCCATTAGCCGCCTCTTAAGACAGGTAGGGCCTTCTTGCCACGGCCGTAATCTTATCTCTGCGAGCCGAGCGGACAAACACACACACTCACACACACACACACACATACACTCTTCACCTCTCGACCCCTACCTTTTAGTCGCCTCTTACGAGAGGCAGGGCCTTCTTGCCCCGGCCGTATTCATATCTCTGCAAGCCGAACGGACACACACACTCATACACACACACTCTCACACGCACAAACACACATACACGCACACACGCACACAAACATACACTCTTCACCTCTCGACTCCTACCCATTAGTCGCCTCTTACGACAGGCAAGGCCTTCTTGCCTCGGCCGTATTCTTATCTCTGCAAGCCGAACGGACACATACACACGCACACACACGCACACACACAAAAACACTTTTCACCTCTCGACTCCTACCCATTAGTTGCCTCTTACGACAGGCATGGCCTTCTTGCCTCGGCCGTATTCTAATCTCTGCGAGCCGAATGGACACACACATACATACACACACACTTACACACGCACAAACACACACCCACACACGCACACACACACACACATACACTATTCACCTTTCGACTCCTACCTATTAGTCGCCCCTTACAAGAGAGAGGGCCTTCTTGCCTCGGCCGTATTCTTATCTCTGCAAGCCAAACAGACACACACACATACACACACACTTACACACGCACACACGCACACACGCACACACACACATACACTCTTCACCTCTCGACTCCTACCAATTAGTCGCCACTTACGACAGGCAGGGCCTTCTTGCCTCGGCCGTATTCTTATCTCTGCAAGCCGAACGGACACACACACACTCACACACACACGCACGCACACACGCACACACACGCACACACACACACACAAATACACTCTTCACCTCTCGACTCCTAGTCATTAGTCGCCACTTACGACAGGCAGGGCCTTCTTGCCTCGGCCGTATTCTTATCTCTGCAAGCCGAACGGACACACACACACTCACACACAGACGCACGCACACACGCACACACACGCACACACGCACACACACACATGCACTCTTCACCTCTCGACTCCTACCAATTAGTCGCCACTTACGACAGGCAGGGCCTTCTTGCCTCGGCCGTATTCTTATCTCTGCAAGCCGAACGGACACACACACACTCACACACACACGCACGCTCACACGCACACACACGCACACACGCACACACACACATACACTCTTCACCTCTCGACTCCTACCAATTAGTCGCCACTTACGACAGGCAGGGCCTTCTTGCCTCGGCCGTATTCTTATCTCTGCAAGCCGAACGGACACACACACACTCACACACACACGCACGCTCACACGCACACACACGCACACACGCACACACACATACACTCTTCACCTCTCGACTCCTACCTATTAGTCGCCTCTTACGATAGGCAGGGCCTTCTTGCCTCGGTTGTGCTCTTATCTCTGCAAGCCGAACTAACACACACACATACTCACACACGCACACACGCACACACCCACATGCACTCTTCACCTCTCGACTCCTACCAATTAGTCGCCTCTGAACGACAGGCAGTGCCTTCTTGCTACGGCCGTGTTCTTTTCTCTGCAAGCCGAACGGACACACACACACACACACGCACACACAAACACACGCACACAGGCACACACGCACTCACGCACACGCACACATTCTCCACTTCTCGATTCCTATCCATTAGTCGCCTCTTAAGACAGGCAGGGCCTTCTTGCCACGGACGTATTCTTATCTCTGCGAGCCGAAAGGACACACACACACACGCACACACAAACACACGCACACAGGCACACACGCACACACGCACACGTACACGCACACGCACACACTCTCCACCTCTCGACTAATATCCATTAGTCGCCTCTTAAGACAGGCAGGGCGTTCTTGCCTCGGCCGTATTCTTATCTCTGCAAGCCGAACGGACACACACACATACTCACACACGCACACACACACGCACACACGCACACACACATACACTCTTCACCTCTCGATTCCTACCCATTAGTCGCCCCTTACAACTGGCAGGGTCTTCTTGCCTTGGCCGTATTCTTACCTCTGCAAGCCAGACGGACACACACACATACACACACACTCACACACGCACACACACGCACACACGCACACACACACATACACTCTTCACCTCTCGACCCCTACCCATTAGTCGCCTCTTACGACAGGCAGGGCCTTCCTGCCACGGCCATGTTCTTATCTCTGCGAGCCGACCGGACACACACACTCACACACACACATACAAGAACACACACACACACGCACGCACACACGCGCACACACACATATACACTCTCCACCTTTCGACTCCTATCCATTAGTCGCCTCTTACGACAGGCAGGGCCTTCTTGCCACGGCCGTGTTCTCATTTCAGCGAGCCGACCGGACACACACAAACACGCCCACACGCACACACACATACATTCTTCACCTCTCGACTCCTACCCATTAGTCGCCTCTTACGACAGGCAGGGCCTTCTTGCCACGGCCGTGTTCTCATTTCAGCGAGCCGACCGGACACACACAAACACGCCCACACGCACACACACATACATTCTTCACCTCTCGACTCCTACCTATTAGTCGCCTCTTACGATGGGCAGGGACTTCTTGCCACGGCCGTATTCTTACCTCTGCAAGCCAGACGGACACACACACACATACACACACACTCACACACGCACACACACGCACACACGCACACACACACATACACTCTTCACCTCTCGACTCCTACCCATTAGTCGCCTCTTACGACAGGCAGGGCCTTCCTGCCACGGCCATGTTCTTATCTCTGCGAGCCGACCGGACACACACACTCACACACACACATACAAGAACACACACACACACGCACGCACACACGCGCACACACACATATACACTCTCCACCTTTCGACTCCTATCCATTAGTCGCCTCTTAAGACAGGCATGACCTTCTTGCCACGGACGTATTCTTATCTCTGCAAGCCGAACGGACAAATAAACATACTCACACACGCACACACACACGCACACACGTACACACACACATACACTCTTCACCTCTCGACTCCTACCCATTAGTCGCCTCTTACGACAGGCAGGGCCTTCTTGCCACGGCCGTGTTCTCATTTCAGCGAGCCGACCGGACACACACAAACACGCCCACACGCACACACACATACATTCTTCACCTCTCGACTCCTACCTATTAGTCGCCTCTTACGATGGGCAGGGACTTCTTGCCACGGCCGTGTTCTTATCTCTGAAAGCCGAACGGACACACACACATACTCACACACGCACACACACACGCACACACGCACACACACATACACTCTTCACCTCTCGACTCCTACCTATTAGTCGCCCCTTACAACTGGCAGGGTCTTCTTGCCTTGGCCGTATTCTTACCTCTGCAAGCCAGACAGACACACACACATACACACACAATCACACACGCACACACACGCACACACGCACACACACACATACACTCTTCACCTCTCGACTCCTACCCATTAGTCGCCTCTTAAGACAGGCAGAGCCTTCTTGCAACGAACGCATTCTTATCTCTGCGAGCCGAAAGGACACGCACACACACTCACACACAAACACACACACGCAAGCACACATACACTATTCACCTCTCGACTTCTACCCATTATTCTCCTTTTACGACAGGCAGGGACTTCTTGCCACGGCCGTGTTCTTATCTCTGCAAGCCGAACGGACACACACACACGCACACACAAACACACACACACACGCACACACGCACACTCACGCACCCACGCACACGCACACGCACACGCACACACTCTCCACCTCTCGACTCCTATCCATTAGCCGCCTCTTAAGACAGGTAGGGCCTTCTTGCCACGGCCGTAATCTTATCTCTGCGAGCCGAGCGGACAAACACACACACTCATGTAATAAATAACGCTTCACTTATCGTCTTGTATGGTAGATTTATTTAAAACACTAAATACTCATAGTTTAGTTTATTAAAATCAAGTACAATACTAAATAGTACTCAGTTGACGTTGACTAACTTAGACCGTTCTCTTGATTCTTCATTCTTAACTATATTGATAATAATACTAATCCCGTGATTTCCAGCTATTTACCTCCCGTGCGCTTGTTGATATATTATTGTTTTTACTTGTTTAGTTTGTACACATTATTTAATAAGCTTTTGATTACATTGCAAATTTCACTAGGTCAGAGCGCGTTCCAGTTACACCGATATTTTCAAAACAAATAATATATTTTGGCAAATGTGTGTCACGTTATTAAAAAGATTACTTGAATCTGATGCTTAATTAAATCCCGTTACATCCCTATCCCTCAGAAGAAAAATTTTCTGAGTGCTGTTCGTTTTCAATCAATTACAGGAGCTGGTTTTACTCTTCCCCTCCGAAAGAAGAAAATTTTTCGTGTCATCATCAACTGATTACTGTACATATATACATTAATTACATTCAGTATTTACATATACATATTTATAGAATTATATACAAATTTTTGGTACATATTTCCTTATATCTAAAAAATTTAGTAACCTAACCTAACCTAACCTCAGCATATTATAAGGTTACCCAAATTGTTCCCTTATAATATGCTATCTGGTATCCTTCATTATGCCTTACTGGTATATTAATTTAATATTTTACGTACGTTTTTTCTTACCTTACGTTAAATCATTTAGATTATATTACCTTATATTACCACCTATTATGTGGTTGATTACATATTATATCTTATCTCCTATTATGTTATTATGTATTATATCTTACCCCCTATTATGTGCACATAATATTTACAATAACCTTTACATATTTTAAATAATAAATAAAAATTTATAATAATAAAATCTTATATTAATTCTTGCATTAATTCTTGCATTAATTCTTGGTACCAAGTAATAGTTCTGTTTTCGCTGTTCATATACACTATTAATAACTTCGACATTTCACAATAAAGTTTTGTCGTTTTATTCATTTATTCATTTATCCCTATTTCTTTTGTTTAACTACTACTATACAGTCTAACATTTTTCTTTTTGTTATACACATTTTAAATATATATTGTACGAACTTAAAACTATATTTACACATTATATTCATTTAAATATATTTTTATATATTATTTGCATTCAAAAGTACATGTATATTTTACGAGTATATTCATTGACTCTAATTGTAGCAAAGTATTGTTTCCTTAATTATTTTAGCTATATACTCTGTGCCTTGGTCTGCTATTATTTTTCTGGGTACTCCATACCTCAAGATAAATTTTTCTACCAATGATTTGGCTACTGTTTTGGCTTATTTTATTTTCTATTACATATTCTTCTACGTAGTTGCTTAATTCGCATTGTACGTCAATATATCTGTTTCCATTTTCATCCATGTACATTTTCATGGGTTCCTTGTTTATGATTTAGTGCTTATGCCTTTGGCAGTTGTCGCATCTCTTCACATTTCACATATTTCTCAACATTTTTTCGTAATTCATTCCACAACTAGTATTAACTTATATTTCTGTATTTAATATATCCTATTCATTCTTCCACATCCTTCCTCTAACATGTGGAAGTCGTTAATTATAACTCTTCTTGATCTGCTTATCTTGTACTATATTATGGATTGATTGTATTATGTTTATCTTGTACTATACAAGCTTTTATACTTTCCTTAAAAAAAAAATTATTATTTTTCTCTTCGTATTTCATTAAGAATTGGTTGATTCTTTTTTCATCACGTTTTATTCTCATTTCATTATTATCATTTTCTTTATAATCTTCTGCACTCACATTTGTGAGCCAAAATCTCAAAAAGTCTCTCCGAGGGTCTTAATATTTCCTCTTGCATCGTAAATAAAATTTTAAATATACGGATCTTAATAATAAAATATTTAACCTGGTCAGTTATATTTTAATTATTTCAAGTTTATGGACATGCTTACTACGTACATTCCAACTATATCAAATATCATACTATTAACCTAATGTCATTATGTAATGTTTTTATGACTAATACTGTGTTTGCTTTCGTAATGAAATTATTATAGTTATGGTTTTTTTTTTGTTTATTGTTTGGTTTCTCGTCTTTTACAAACTAACTTTTGCTTGTACATCTGGGTCTTTTCCAAAATAAAAACATCTGCATATTTTGCATTTTTTTCGATGGGCCGTTTTCTTCCAATATTGATAGTTTTTACTGTGCTTAATAGTTGTTCGACTCTTTTTTACTCTTTGCCTTGTTTCTTCCATATAAAATATATAAAAAATTTTTCCTGGTTTTGTATCTTCGGAATAAAACTTCTAATTTATATTTCTCGATTATTTACATTTCTGATTCGTATAGGTAACATAATTTTAATCGGTTTATCTATTAATCCTACTGTAAATTCCTTCTCAACTTCTGGTTTCTTTATTACTGTAACTGTTTCTTCTGTTTTTCGGTTCGATCTCGAAATTCATTTCTCCAAATATGTAATAATACTGACATATACTTTTCAAAATAATCTGTTCATCATTTTTCGCCTTTGTGCGTACTTAATTTACTTAACATATTTTCTTCTCTTGCATATAAATAAAATAATTGTAGGGAATCGTCTTTCATTGTGACAAACTTCCTTTTCAATAATTTTCCATTTACTTTATTAAAAAAAATCATTATTCAAAATTCGTTCCGCAATTTTAATCCATTCTGTAGTTACTGTATTGTCGTGCTGGAGACGCAGGACTCTCAGCGGGTTGGGATTCAAGTACCACCCTAGCTTATCCTCTTAGCAGCCTCCTGCTCGACGTAGGTTTCAACCATTAAGGTCGAACCATATGCAGTTTGCCTACATTTCTGTCAAAAATCTACTCCTCTCACTGTATTCGTATTCGCATGCGGTGCGTAATATGATCTTGCTGTGCCTCTATTTCTGTGGCATCTCACCTGTGTCCATTGACTATTCTTTGTTCTTCGTTGTGATTGCCAATCTGCTCTGTTTTTATTACGATATATCCTCGTATTATGTCTTCCATATTCACTTATATTTCTATAATTTTTGTTTCTATATTGTTTTCTTTCTTCGAATTTATTTTTATAATATCCATATATTGTATTCTTACTTTCTTTTCTCATATCAAAATCGTATTTGTTCCTGTAATTTAACACTTTTCCTTGTGTGCTATCTTCCGTCTCATCAATCGATAAAAATTTGGACATTATCTCTTGTGTGGTTGGAAAGTTACATGCTTCCAAAATGAATTTAGCTTTTTCTGTGTTGACGTTGCGTTTCATTGTAGCTACTACTGCCTCTGTTGTGTATTTTTTCGCTAGTTCCAATGACATTCCTTCCGCTACGTATGCAACTTTTAGCTGTTCGGCTAATTCTTCAACTTCAGATGCATAGACCTCTGCATCTTTATGTCCTTGTCTTTTCTTCGCCAATTTAACTATTACCGTCTTTGAACTGTCGCCTCTCAGTTCTCTCTTCAGTACCTCTGCTATTCTTGCGATTGTATCCTCTGTAACTATAACGTTTCTGGCCTTATTGGTTAATCTTGTCTTTATTAATGTTGTCGCTGTCTCCTCGTGTCCTATCGCTATTTTCTCAAGGAGTTCTAGTGCATCTAAAAATGACTGCAGTTTACCTGCTTTTCCATCAAACTCGCTGGGTAACACCTTGCTTGCGATATTTAAAAATTCGTTTGTTGTAAGAGCCATACTTATTTCTTGCTCTGTGTCGCTATGTTCTTCCTTCTTTATAGGTTGTTGTTTCTTTGTCACAGGTAGAGAAACTGGTTTAAAATCTTTTACATTTTGAGTATATTCTTTATCTGAAATTTCCATAATGTTATTATCATTTAAAACTTTTCTATCTACAGTGAGTCCTTGTATTTGCAATGATTCGGCCGTTTCAATGAAGGTATTTAAATCTTCTTGTCTAAT
The DNA here is from genome assembly GCF_040954645.1 of Diabrotica undecimpunctata. NCBI lineage: Eukaryota > Metazoa > Arthropoda > Insecta > Coleoptera > Chrysomelidae > Diabrotica > Diabrotica undecimpunctata. Next base: position 373,061 of record NW_027311897.1, on the reverse strand, counting down.
TTGTACTTCTCCATGGTATATAAATTGTAACAAGTCTCTTAGTGCTTCGTAAGTCACGTTTGTCAAAGATACTATAGGATGTTGACAGGGATTTGACATAAAAATTTCTTTAAAATATGGGCTACAAACCGAAAGAACCATTTTATGCGCTTTTATGCATTTTCCTTGTGCTGAAAGCGTTACGTCTACAAAATCTTGACTCTTCCATAATGAATTTATTCCTGAACTCATATTTTCGTGGAAATTGTTCCAACATAATGAAAATTTTTCTGACGCCATGGTCAATTGTCTTTAAAAGTTCTTTTAAATTCGTTTTTCTTCCTTATAAATGTAACAATAATTCTAAATATCCTAATTTATTGTAGCTAAATAGTAAAATAAAAAGTCATATCCGATTTCTTCGTCTATATTAATTGAAGAATTTGTCATTTAAGCAAATTCATGTCGTAATTTAATATTTTCCGACTTAGTCACAGTATATTTTCATGGTCAAATATAAATATTTTTAAAACTATACCTTAAGCAAATAAAATTATATGTCACATATTTGTTTCATTAAAAAATAGAAATAAAAATAAATAGAATTTGATATATAAACAGTTATTTAGCGATAATTTAAAAAAAAATAAATTATATTCTGTACTTTTAAAAGCCATAAAAATTGTGTACTCAACATTCTGAACTTGAATTAGTTAAATTCTTATATTCAAATACTAAGTAATAATTTCTGTTAGACTGCATAATTTACATAAGGGATAAAAAATAAAATTTACTTACATAATATATTTCACATATTGTTTTTGATAATTCACATTTGTCCATTTATCCATTTTTCCCATTTATTGTCCATTATCAGGAGCTGGAATTCCGTCGCGGGACTCCTGGCGGGTTTGGTTCGGAATTTGGCGGGAATTTCCTTACCTGCTGATGCATTTTCCACAGTGGGTTCCATATATCATCTATTATGTAAATTTCCATTTAAATTTCCAGTATGTGGTTGGCATTTTTGATTTGTTTCTGCGAATCAGAAAACTCCTTATTCGAAAGGTAGGATCGCCATGTAATAAATAACGCTTCACTTATCGTCTTGTATGGTAGATTTATTTAAAACACTAAATACTCATAGTTTAGTTTATTAAAATCAAGTACAATACTAAATAGTACTCAGTTGACGTTGACTAACTTAGACCGTTCTCTTGATTCTTCATTCTTAACTATATTGATAATAATACTAATCCCGTGATTTCCAGCTATTTACCTCCCGTGCGCTTGTTGATATATTATTGTTTTTACTTCATTAGTTTGTACACATTATTTAATAAGCTTTTGATTACATTGCAAATTTCACTAGGTCAGAGCGCGTTCCAGTTACACCGATATTTTCAAAACAAATAATATATTTTGGCAAATGTGTGTCACGTTATTAAAAAGATTACTTGAATCTGATGCTTAATTAAATCCCGTTACACTCACACACACACACATACACACACACATACACTCTTCACCTCTCGACCCCTACCTTTTAGTCGCCTCTTACGAGAGGCAGGGCCTTCTTGCCCCGGCCGTATTCATATCTCTGCAAGCCGAACGGACACACACACTCATACACATACACTCACACACGCACAAACACACATACACGCACACACGCACACACACATACACTCTTCACCTCTCGACTCCTACCTTTTAGTCGCCTCTTACGATAAGCAGGGCCTTCTTGCCGCGGTCGTGTTCTCATCTCTGCAAGCCAAACTAACACACACACATACTCACACACGCACACACACACACACACGCACACACGCACACACACATACACTCTTCACCTCTCGACTCCTACTTATTAGTCGACCCTTACAAGAGGCAGGGCCTTCTGGCCTCGGCCGTATTCTTATCTCTGCAAGCCAAACGGACACACACACATACTCACACACGCACACACACACGCACACACGCACACACACACATACACTCTTCACCTCTCGACTCCTACCTATTAGTCGCCCCTTACAACTGGCAGGGTCTTCTTGCCTTGGCCGTATTCTTACCTCTGCAAGCCAGACGGACACACACACATACACACACACTCACACACGCACACACTTACGTACTCTCTTCACCTCTCGACTCCTACCCATTAGTCGCCTCTTACGACAGGCAGGGACTTCTTGCTACGGCCGTGTTCTTATCTCTGCAAGCCGAACGGACACACACACACGCACACATAAACACACGCACACAGGCACACACGCACTCACGCACACGCACACATTCTCCACCTCTGGATTCCTATCCATTAGTCGCCTCTTAAGACAGGCAGGGCCTTCTTGCCACGGACGTATTCTTATCTCTGCGAGCAGAAAGGACACACACACACACACACGCACACACAAACACACGCACACAGGCACACACGCACACACGCACACGTACACGCACACGCACACACTCTCCACCTCTCGACTTATATCCATTAGTCGCCTCTTAAGACAGGCAGGGCGTTCTTGCCTCGGCCGTATTCTTATCTCTACAAGCCAAACGGACACACACACACATACACACACACATACTCACACACGCACAAACACACGCACACACACAAAGACACATACACTCTTCACCTCTCGACTCCTATTCATTAGTCGCCTCTTACGACAGGCAGGGACTTCTTGCCACGGCCGTGTTCTTATCTCTGCGAGCCGAACGGACACACACACATACACACACACGCACACACACACGCACACACGCACCCACACACATACTCTCTTTACCTCTCGACTCCTACTTATTAGTCGCCCACTCTTCACATCTCGACTCCTACCCATTAGTCGCCCCGTACGATTTGCATCGCCTTCTTGCCACGGCTGTTTTCTTATCACTGCAAGCCGAACGGACACACACACATACTCACACACGCACACACACACGCACACACGCACACACACATACACTTTTCTCCTCTCGACTCCTACTTATTAGTCGCCCACTCTTCGCCTCTCGACTCCTATCCACTAGTCGCCCCGTACGATTTGCATCGCTTTCTTGCCACGGCTGTTTTCTTATCTCTGCGAGCCGAAGGGACACACACACATACATACACACACACTCGCAAACACACACACACACACACGCACGCACACACGCACACACACATACACTCACACACACAAACACGCCCACACGCACACACACATACATTCTTCACCTCTCGACTCCTACCTATTAGTCGCCTCTTACGATAGGCAGGGCCTTCTTGCCTTGGCCGTGTTCTTATCACTGCAAGCCGAACGGATACACACACATACTCACACACGCACTCACAAACACACACACACACGCACGCACACACGCACACACAAACACACACACACACGCACACACGCACACACACGCACCCACGCACACGCACACACTCTCCACCTCTCGACTCCTATCCATTAGCCGCCTCTTAAGTCAGGTAGGGCCTTCTTGCCACGGCCGTAATCTTATCTCTGCGAGCCGAGCGGACAAACACACACACCCACACACACACACACACATACGCTCTTCACCTCTCGACCCCTACCTTTTAGTCGCCTCTTACGAGAGGCAGGGCCTTCTTGCCCCGGCCGTATTCATATCTCTGCAAGCCGAACGGACACACACACTCATACACACACACTCACACACGCACAAACACACATACACGCACACACGCACACACACATACACTCTTCACCTCTCGACTCCTACCAATTAGTCGCTCCTTACAGCAAGCATGGCCTTCTTGCCACGGCCGTATTCCTATCTCTGCAAGCCGAACGGACACACACACTCATACACACACACTCACACACGCACAAACACACACACACGCACAGACGCACACACACATACACTCTTCACCTCTCGACTCCTACCTTTTAGTCGCCTCTTACGATAAGCAGGGCCTTCTTGCCGCGGTCGTGTTCTCATCTCTGCAAGCCAAACTAACACACACACATACTCACACACGCACACACACACACACGCACACACGCACACACACATACACTCTTCACCTCTCGACTCCTACTTATTAGTCGACCCTTACAAGAGGCAGGGCCTTCTGGCCTCGGCCGTATTCTTATCTCTGCAAGCCAAACGGACAAACACACATACACACACACTCACACACGCCCACACACGCACACACGCACACACACACACACATACACTCTTCACCTCTCGACTCCTACCCATTATTCTCCTCTTACGATAGGCAGGGACTTCTTGCCACGGCCGTGTTCTTATCTCTGCAAGCCAAACGGACACACACACATACTCACACACGCACACACACACGCACACACGCACACACACACATACACTCTTCACCTCTCGACTCCTACCTATTAGTCGCCCCTTACAACTGGCAGGGTCTTCTTGCCTTGGCCGTATTCTTACCTCTGCAAGCCAGACGGACACACACACATACACACACACTCACACACGCACACAAACACGCACACACGCACACACACACATACACTCTTCACCTCTTGACCCCTACCCATTAGTCGCCTCTTACGACAGGCAGGGCCTTCCTGCCACGGCCATATTCTTATCTCTGCGAGCCGACCGGACACACACACACTCACACACACACATACAAGAACAAACACAGACACGCACGCACACACGCGCACACACACATATACACTCTTCACCTCTCGACTCCTACCCATTATTCTTCTATTTCGAAAGGCAGGGACTTCTTGCCACGGCCATGTTCTTATCTCTGCGAGCCGACCGGACACACACACTCACACACACACATACAAGAACATACACACACGCACGCACACACACATATACACTCGCCACCTTTCGACTCCTATCCATTAGTCGCCCCTTAAGACAGGCATGGCCTTCTTGCCTCGGCCGTATTCTAATCTCTGCGAGCCAAACGGACACACACACATACTCACACACGCACACACGTACACACACACATACACTCTTCACCTCTCGACTCCTACCCATTATTCTCCTATTACGACAGGCAGGGACTTCTTGCCACGGCCGTGTTCTTATCTCTGCAAGCCGAACGGACACACACACATACTCACACACGCACACACACACGCACACACGTACACACACACATACACTCTTCACCTCTCGACTCCTACCCATTAGTCGCCTCTTACGACAGGCAGGGCCTTCTTGCCACGGCCGTGTTCTCATTTCAGCGAGCTGACCGGACACACACACACACGCACACACAAACACACGCACACAGGCACAAACGCACACACGCAAACGCACACGCACACGCACACACTCTCCACCTCTCGAGTCCTATCCATTAGTCGCCTCTTAAGACAGGCAGAGCCTTCTTGCTACGAACGCATTCTTATCTCTGCGAGCCGAAAGGACACACACACACACTCACACACAAACACACACACGCAAGCACACATACACTATTCACCTCTCGACTTCTGCCCATTATTCTCCTCTTACGACAGGCAGGGACTTCTTGCCACGGCCGTGTTCTTATCTCTGCAAGCCGAACGGACACACACACACGCACACACAAACACACACACATACGCACACACGCACACACACGCACTCATGCACACGCACACGCACACGCACACACTCTCCACCTCTCGACTCCTATCAATTAGCCGCCTCTTAAGACAGGTAGGGCCTTCTTGCCACGGCCGTAATCTTATCTCTGCGAGCCGAGCGGACAAACACACACACTCACACACACACACACACACACACATACACTCTTCACCTCTCGACCCCTACCTTTTAGTCGCCTCTTACGAGAGGCAGGGCCTTCTTGCCCCGGCCGTATTCATATCTCTGCAAGCCGAACGGACACACACACTCATACACACACACTCACACACGCACAAACACACATACACGCACACACGCACACACGCATACACACATACACTCTTCACCTCTCGACTCCTACTTATTAGTCGCCCCTTACAAGAGGCAGGGCCTTCTTGCCTCGGCCGTATTCTTATCTCTGCAAGCCAAACAGACACAAACATATACACACACACACACGCACACACACGCACACACGCACACACACACACATACACTCTTCACCTCTCGACTCCTACCCATTAGTTGCCTCTTAACGACAGGCAGTGCCTTCTTGCCACGGCCGTGTTCTCATCTCTGCGAGCCGACCGGACACACACACACACACTGACACACACGCACGCACACACGCACACACACATACACTCTTCACCTCTCGACTCCTACCCATTATTCTCCTCTTACGACAGGCAGGGACTTCTTGCCACGGCCGTGTTTTTTTCTCTGCAAGCCAAACGGACACACACACACACGCACACACACACACACGCACACGCACACGCACACGCACACACTCTCCACCTCTCGACTCCTATCCATTAGTCGCCTCTTACGACAGGCATGGCCTTCTTGCCACGGCCGTGTTCTCATCTCTGCGAGCCGACCGGACACACACACACACACACTCACACACGCACGCACACACGCACACACACATACACTCTTCACCTCTCGACTCCTACCCATTATTCTCCTCTTACGACAGGCAGGGACTTCTTGCCACGGCCGTGTTTTTATCTCTGCAAGCCAAACGGACACACACACACACGCACACTCACACACACGCACACGCACACGCACACGCACACACTCTCCACCTCTCGACTCCTATCCATTAGTCGCCTCTTACGACAGGCATGGCCTTCTTGCCACCGCTTTTTTCTTATCTCTGCGAGAGAAGGGACACACACACACATACACACACACACTCACACACACACACGCACATACGCACGCACACACGCACACACACATACATTCTTCACCTCTCTAATCCTACCTATTAGTCGCCTCTCACGACAGGCAGGGCCTTCTTGCCTCGGCCGTGTTCTTATTTCTGCAAGACGAACGGACACACACACACATACTTACACACGCACACACGCACACGCACACGCACACACTCTCCCCCTCTCGACTCCTACCTATTAGTCGCCTCTTACGACAGGCAGGGCCTTCTTGCCATGGGGGTGTTCTTATCTCTGCAAGCCGAACGGACACACACACATACTCACACACTCACACACACACGCACACACGCACACACACACATACACTCTTCACCTCTCGACTCCTACCTATTAGTCGCCTATTACGATAGGCAGGGCCTGCTTGCCTCGGTCGTGTTCTTATTTCTGCAAGCCGAACTAATACACCCACATACTCACACACGCACACACACACGCACACACGCACACACGCACACACACATACACTCTTCACCTTTCGACTCCTACTTATTAGTCGCCCATTACAAGAGGCAGGGCCTTCTTGCCTCTGCCGTATTTTTATCTCTGCAAGCCAAACAGACACACACACATACACACACACTTACACACGCACCCACACGCACACGCACACGCACACACTCTCCACCTCTCGACTCCTATTCATTAGTCGCCTCTTAAGACAGGCAGGGCCTTCTTGCCACGGACGTATACCTATCTCTGCGAGCCGAACGGACACACACACACACACTTGCACACATACACACACACACACACACATACACGCTTCACCTCTCGACTCCTACACATTAGTCGCTCCTTACAGCAAGCATGGCCTTCTTGCCACGGACGTATTCTTATCTCTGCGAGCCGAAGGGATACACACACACACACACACACGCACACACGCACACACACACATGCACTCTTCACCTCTTGACTCCTACCTATTAGTCGCTTCTTACGATAGGCAGGGCCTTCTTGCCTCGGTCGTGCTCTTATCTCTGCAAGCCGAACGGACACACACACATACACACACTCTCACACGCACACACACGCACATACGCACACACATATACACTCTTCACCACTCGACTCCTACCCATTAGTCGCCTCTTACGACAGGCAGGGCCTTCTTGCTACGGCCGTGTTCGTATCTCTGCGAGCCGACTGGACACACACACTCACACACACAAATACACACACACACTCACACATGCACACACACGCACACACGCACACTCACACACACATACACTCTTCACCTCTCGACTCCTACCCATTAGTCGCCTCTTACGACAGGCAGGGCCTTCTTGCCACGGCCGTGTTCTTATCTCTGCGAGCCGACTGGACACACACACACACACTCACACACGCACACACACGCACACACGCACTTACACACATACACTCTTCACCTCTCGACTCCTACGCATTAGTCGCCGCTTACGACAGGCAGGGCCTTCTTGGCACGGACGTGTCCTTATCACTGCGAGCCGACCGGACACACACACTCACACACGCACACACACACGCACACACGCACACACACACGTACACTCTTCACCTCTCGACTCCTACACATTAGTTGCCTCTTACGACAGGCATGGCCTTTTTGCCTCGGCCGTATTCTAATCTCTGCAAACCGAACGGACACACACAAACATACACACACACACTTACACACGCACAAACACACACACACCCACACACGCACACACTCACGTACTCTCTTCACCTCTCGACTCCTACCCATTAGTCGCCACTTACGACAGGCAGGGCATTCTTGCCTCGGCCGTATTCTTATCTCTGCAAGCCGAACAGACATATACACACTCACACACACACGCACGCACACACGCACACACACGCACACACACACACAAATACATTCTTCACCTCTCGACTCCTACCCATTAGTCGCCTCTTACGACAGGCATTGCCTTGTTGCCTCGGCCGTATTCTAATCTCTGCGAGCCGAATGGACACACACAAACATACACACACACACTTACACACGCACAAACACACACACACCCACACACGCACACACACACACACACACATACACTCTTCACCTCTCGACTCCTACCAATTAGTCGCCACTTACGACAGGCAGGGCCTTCTTGCCTTGGCCGTATTCTTATCTCTGCAAACCGAACGGACACACACAAACATACACACACACACTTACACACGCACAAACACACACACACCCACACACGCACACACTCACGTACTCTCTTCACCTCTCGACTCCTACCCATTAGTCGCCACTTACGACAGGCAGGGCATTCTTGCCTCGGCCGTATTCTTATCTCTGCAAGCCGAACAGACATATACACACTCACACACACACGCACGCACACACGCACACACACGCACACACACACACAAATACATTCTTCACCTCTCGACTCCTACCCATTAGTCGCCTCTTACGACAGGCATTGCCTTGTTGCCTCGGCCGTATTCTAATCTCTGCGAGCCGAATGGACACACACAAACATACACACACACACTTACACACGCACAAACACACACACACCCACACACGCACACACTCACGTACTCTCTTCACCTCTCGACTCCTACCCATTAGTCGCCTCTTACGACAGGCAGGGACTTCTTGCCACGGCCGTGTTCTTATCTCTGCAAGCCGAACGGACACACACACACGCACACACAAACACACGCACACAGGCACACACGCACACACGCACACACGCACACGCACACATTCTCCACCTCTCGATTCCTATCCATTAGTCGCCTCTTAAGACAGGCAGGGCCTTCTTGCCACGGACGTATTCTTATCTCTGCGAGCCGAAAGGACACACACACACACACGCACACACAAACACACGCACACAGGCACACACGCACGCACGCACACGTACACGCACACGCACACACTCTCCACTTCTCGACTAATATCCATTAGTCGCCTCTTAAGACAGGCAGGGCGTTCTTGCCTCAGCCGTATTCTTATCTCTGCAAGCCAAACGGACACACACACACACATACACACACACATACTCACACACGCACAAACACACGCACACACACAAAGACACATACACTCTTCACCTCTCGACTCCTATTCATTAGTCGCCTCTTACGACAGGCAGGGACTTCTTGCCACGGCCGTGTTCTTATCTCTGCGAGGCGAACAGACACACACACATACACACACACGCACACACACACACACACGCACCCACACACATACTCTCTTCACCTCTCGACTCCTACTTATTAGTCGCCCACTCTTCACATCTCGACTCCTACCCATTAGTCGCCCCGTACGATTTGCATCGCCTTCTTGCCACGGCTGTTTTCTTATCTCTGCGAGCCGAAGGGACACACACACACATACATACACACACACTCACAAACACACACACACACGCACGCACACACGCACACACACATACACTCACACACACACAAACACGCCCACACGCACACACACATACATTCTTCACCTCTCGACTCCTACCTATTAGTCGCCTCTTACGATAGGCAGGGCCTTCTTGCCTCGGTCGTGTTTTTATCTCTGCAAGCCGAACTAACACACACACATACTCTCACACGCACACACACACGCACACACGCACACACACATACACTTTTCACCTCTCGACTCCTACTTATTAGTCGCCCACTCTTCGCCTCTCGACTCCTATCCATTAGTCGCCCCGTACGATTTGCATCGCTTTCTTGCCACGGCTGTTTTCTTATCTCTGCGAGCCGAAGGGACACACACACATACATACACACACACTCACAAACACACACACGCACGCACACACGCACACACACATACACTCACACACACACAAACACGCCCACACGCACACACACATATATTCTTCACCTCTCGACTCCTACCTATTAGTCGCCTCTTACGATAGGCAGGGACTTCTTGCCACGGCCGTGTTCTTATCTCTGCAAGCCGAACGGACACACACACATACTCACACACGCACACACACACGCACACACGCACACACACATACACTCTTCACCTCTCGACTCCTACCTATTAGTCGCCCCTTACAACTGGCAGGGTCTTCTTGCCTTGGCCGTATTCTTACCTCTGCAAGCCAGACGGACACACACACATACACACACACTCACACACGCACACACACGCACACACGCACACACACACATACACTCTTCACCTCTCGACCCCTACCCATTAGTCGCCTCTTACGACAGGCAGGGCCTTCCTGCCACGGCCATGTTCTTATCTCTGCGAGCCGACCGGACACACACACTCACACACACACATACAAGAACACACACACACGCACGCACACACGCGCACACACACATATACACTCTCCACCTTTCGACTCCTATCCATTAGTCGCCTCTTAAGACAGGCATGACCTTCTTGCCACGGACGTATTCTTATCTCTGCGAGCCGAGCGGACAAACACACACACTCACACACACTCACACACGCACAAACACACATACACGCACACACGCACACACACATACACTCTTCACCTCTCGACTCCTACCCATTAGTCGCCTCTTACGACAGGCAAGGCCTTCTTGCCTCGGCCGTATTCTTATCTCTGCAAGCCGAACGGACACATACACACTCACACACACAAGCACGCACACACGCACACACACGCACACACACAAAAACACTTTTCACCTCTCGACTCCTACCCATTAGTTGCCTCTTACGACAGGCATGGCCTTCTTGCCTCGGCCGTATTCTAATCTCTGCGAGCCGAATGGACACACACATACATACACACACACTTACACACGCACAAACACACACACACCCACACACGCACACACACACACACATACACTATTCACCTTTCGACTCCTACCTATTAGTCGCCCCTTACAAGAGAGAGGGCCTTCTTGCCTCGGCCGTATTCTTATCTCTGCAAGCCAAACAGACACACACACATACACACACTTACACACGCACACACACGCACACACGCACACACACACATACACTCTTCACCTCTCGACTCCTACCAATTAGTCGCCATTTACGACAGGCAGGGCCTTCTTGCCTCGGCCGTATTCTTACCTCTGCAAGCCGAACGGACACACACACACTCACACACACACGCACGCACACACGCACACACACGCACATACACACACACAAATACACTCTTCACCTCTCGACTCCTACCCATTAGTCGCCACTTACGACAGGCAGGGCCTTCTTGCCTCGGCCGTATTCTTATCTCTGCAAGCCGAACGGACACACACACACTCACACACAGACGCACGCACACACGCACACACACGCACACACGCACACACACACATGCACTCTTCACCTCTCGACTCCTACCCATTAGTCGCCCTGTACGATTTGCATCGCCTTCTTGCCACGGCTGTTTTCTTATCTCTGCGAGCCGAAGGGACACACACACATACATACACACACACTCACAAACACACACACACACACACACGCACGCACACACGCACACACACATACACTCACACACACACAAACACGCCCACACGCACACACACACACACACATTCTTCACCTCTCGACTCCTACCTATTAGTCGCCTCTTACGATAGGCAGGGCCTTCTTGCCTTGGCCGTGTTCTTATCACTGCAAGCCGAACGGACACACACACATACTCACACACGCACACACACACGCACACACGCACACACACATACACTTTTCACCTCTCGACTCCTACTTATTAGTCGCCCACTCTTCGCCTCTCGACTCCTATCCATTAGTCGCCCCGTACGATTTGCATCGCTTTCTTGCCACGGCTGTTTTCTTATCTCTGCGAGCTGAAGGGACACACACACATACATACACACACACTCACAAACACACACACACACACACGCACGCACACACGCACACACACATACACTCACACACACACAAACACGCCCACACGCACACACACATACATTCTTCACCTCTCGACTCCTACCTATTAGTCGCCTCTTACGATAGGCAGGGCCTTCTTGCCTCGGTCGTGTTTTTATCTCTGCAAGCCGAACTAACACACACACATACTCACACACGCACACACACACGCACACACACATACACTTTTCACCTCTCGACTCCTACTTATTAGTCGCCCACTCTTCGCCACTCGACTCCTATCCATTAGTCGCCCCGTACGATTTGCATCGCTTTCTTGCCACGGCTGTTTTCTTATCTCTGCGAGCCGAAGGGACACACACACATACATACACACACACTCACAAACACACACACACACGCACGCACACACTCACACACACATACACTCACACACACACACAAACACGCCCACACGCACACACACATACATTCTTCACCTCTCGACTCCTACCTATTAGTCGCCTCTTACGATAGGCAGGGACTTCTTGCCACGGCCGTGTTCTTATCTCTGCAAGCCGAACGGACACACACACATACTCACACACGCACACACACACGCACACAAGCACACACACATACACTCTTCACCTCTCGACTCCTACCTATTAGTCGCCCCTTACAACTGGCAGGGTCTTCTTGCCTTGGCCGTATTCTTACCTCTGCAAGCCAGACGGACACACACACATACACACACACTCACACACGCACACACACGCACACACGCACACACACACACATACACTCTTCACCTCTCGACCCCTACCCATTAGTCGCCTCTTACGACAGGCAGGGCCTTCCTGCCACGGCCATGTTCTTATCTCTGCGAGCCGACCGGACACACACACTTACACACACATACAAGAACACACACACACACACGCACGCACACACGCGCACACACACATATACACTCTCCACCTTTCGACTCCTATCCATTAGTCGCCTTTTAAGACAGGCATGACCTTCTTGCCTCGGCCGTATTCTTATCTCTGCAAGCCGAACGGACACATACACACTCACACACACAAGCACGCACACACGCACACACACGCACACACACAAAAACACTTTTCACCTCTCGACTCCTACCCATTAGTTGCCTCTTACGACAGGCATGGCCTTCTTGCCTCGGCCGTATTCTAATGTCTGCGAGCCGAATGGACACACACATACATACACACACACTTACACACGCACAAACACACACACACCCACACACGCACACACACACATACACTATTCACCTTTCGACTCCTACCTATTAGTCGCCCCTTACAAGAGAGAGGGCCTTCTTGCCTCGGCCGTATCCTTATCTCTGCAAGCCAAACAGACACACACACATACACACACACTTACACACGCACACACACGCACACACGCACACACACACATACACTCTTCACCTCTCGACTCCTACCAATTAGTCGCCACTTACGACAGGCAGGGCCTTCTTGCCTCGGCCGTATTCTTATCTCTGCAAGCCGAACGGACACACACACACTCACACACAGACGCACGCACACACGCACACACACGCACACACGCACACACACACATGCACACTTCACCTCTCGACTCCTATTAATTAGTCGCCACTTACGACAGGCAGGGCCTTCTTGCCTCGGCCGTATTCTTATCTCTGCAAGCCGAACGGACACACACACACTCACACACACACGCACGCTTACACGCACACACACGCACACACGCACACACACACATACACTCTTCACCTCTCCACTCCTACCTATTAGTCGCCTCTTACGATAGGCAGGGCCTTCTTGCCTCGGTTGTGCTCTTATCTCTGCAAGCCGAACTAACACACACACATACTCACACACGCACACACGCATACACACATACACTCTTCACCTCTCGACTCCTACTTATTAGTCGCCCCTTACAAGAGGCAGGACCTTTTTGCCTCGGCCGTATTCTTATCTCTGCAAGCCAAACAGACACACACATACACACACACACGCACACACACGCACACACGCACACACACACATACACTCTTCACCTCTCGACTCCTACCCATTAGTCGCCTCTTAACGACAGGCAGTGCCTTCTTGCCACGGTCGTGTTCTCATCTCTGCGAGCCGACCGGACACACACACACACTGACACACACACACATACACACACACACTCACACACGCACGCACAGACGCACACACATACATACACTCTTCACCTCTCGACTCCTACCCATTATTCTCCTCTTACGACAGGCAGGGACTTCTTGCCACGGCCGTGTTCTTATCTCTGCAAGCCAAACGGACATACACACGCACACACACACACACGCACACGAACCCGCACACGCACACACTCTCCACCTCTCGACTCCTATCCATTAGTCGCCTCTTACGACAGGCATGGCCTTCTTGCCACCGCTTTTTTCTTATCTCTGCGAGCGAAGGGACACACACACACACATACACACACACTCACACACACATGCACACACGCACGCACACACGCACACACACATACACTCACACACACACAAACACGCACATACGCACACACATACATTCTTCACCTCTCTAATCCTACCTATTAGTCGCCTCTCACGACACGCAGGGCCTTCTTGCCTCGGCCGTATTCTTATCTCTGCAAGCCAAACAGACACACACACATACACACACACTTACACACGCACACACACGCACACACGCACACACACACACATACACTCTTCACCTCTCGACTCCTACCAATTAGTCGCCACTTACGACAGGCAGGGCCTTCTTGCCGCGGCCGTATTCTTATCTCTGCAAGCCGAACGGACACACACACACTCACACACACACGCACGCACACACGCACACACACGCACACACACACACACACAAATACACTCTTCACCTCTCGACTCCTACCCATTAGTCGCCTCTTAAGACAGGCAGGGCCTTCTTGCCACGGACGTATTCTTATCTCTGCAAGCCGAACGGACACACATACATACACTCGCACACACACACACGTTCACACGAACACACACACACACACGCACACACAAACACACTCATACACGAACACACGCACACACACACACGTACACTCTTTACCTCTCGACTCCTACCCATTAGTCGCTCCTTACAGCAGGCATGGCCTTCTTGCCAAGGCCGTATTCTTATCTCTGCGAGCAGAAGGGACCAACACACACACATACACATATACACACACACATGCTCACACACACACACACGCACACACGAACACACACACACACAAGCACACATACACTCTTCACCTCTCGACTCCTACCCATTAGTTGCCTCTTACGACAGGCATGGCCTTCTTGCATACAGACACACATACACACTCACACACACACACACACCTACACTATTCACCTCTCGACTCTTACCTATTACTCGCCCCTTACGACAGGCAGGGCCTTCTTGCCACCGCTGTATTCTTATCTCTGCGAGCCGAACGGACACACACACACACACTCACACACACGGACACACAGACACCTACACTCTTCACCTCACGACTCCTACCTATTACTCGCCCCTTACGACAGGCAGGGCCTTCTTGCCTCGCTGTATTCTTATCTCTGCAAGCCGAACGGACACACATACATGCACACACACTTACACACACGTTCACTCTTCACCTATCGACTCCTACCCATTAGTCGCTCCTTACAGCAGGCATGGCCTTCTTGCCACGACCGAATTCTTATCTCTGTAAGCCGAAGGGACACACACACACACATACACATACATACACACATACTCACACACACACACACGAACACATACACTCTTCACCTCTCGATTCCTACCCATTAGTCGCCTCTTACGACAGGCATGGCCTTCTTGCCACGACCGAATTCTTATCTCTATAAGCCGAAGGGACACACACACATACACACACGCACACACACACGCGAACACACGCACACATGCACATACCTACACTCTCCACCTCTCGACTCCTACCCATTAGTCGCCTCTTACGACAGGCAGGGCCTTCTTGCTACGGCTGTATTCTTATCTCTGCAAGCCGAACGGACACACACACACATACACTCACACACGCACACACACACACTCACACACAGGTACACTCTTCAACTCGCGACTCCTACCCATTAGTCGCTCCTTACAGCAGGCATGGCCTTCTTACCACGGCCGTATTCTTATCTCTGCGAGCCGTAGGGATACACACACTCACACACACACACGCACGCACACACACACACACACACACACACTCACAAACATCAACACAGACGCACACGCACACACGCACGCTCACACGAACACACACATACACTCACACACACACACACGCACACACACATGCACACACGCACACACACATACACTCTTCACCTCTCGACTCCTACCTATTAGTCGCCTTTTACGATAGGCAGGGCCTTCTTGCCTCCGTCGTGTTCTTATCTCTGCAGGCCGAACTATAACACACACAAACTCACACACGCACACACACACGCACACACACATACACTCTTCACCTCTCGACTCCTACTTATTAGTCGCTCCTTACAAGCGGCAGAGCCTTTTTGCCTCGGCCGTATTCTTATCTCTGCATGCCAAACGGACACACAAACATACACACGCACGCACACACACACACACACACACATACACTTTTCACCTCTCGACTCCTACCCATTATTCTCCTCTTACGACAGACAGGGCCTTCTTGCCACGGACGTATTCTTACCTCTGCGAGCCGAACGGACACACACACACACACTCACAAACACACACACACACAGACACGCTTCACCTCTCGACTCCTACCCATTAGTCGCCCGTTACGACATTCAGGGCCTTCTTGCCACGGCCGTATTTTTATCTCTGCGAGCCGAGCGGACACACACACAGTCACACACACATACATACACTATTCACCTCTCGACTCCTCCCTTTTGGTCGCCTCTTACGAGAGGCAGGGCCTTCTTGCCCCGGCCGTATTGTTATCTCTGCAAGCCGAACGGATACACACAGTCACACACACACGCACGCACACACGCACACACACACACACAAATACACTCTTCACCTCTCGACTCCTACCCATTAGTCGCCTTTTACGACTGGCATGTCCTTCTTGCCTCGAGCGTATTCTAATCTCTGCGAGCCGAACGGACACTTACATACACACACACACTAACAAACGCACAAACACACACACACACACACACACATACACTCTTCACCTCTCGATTCCTACCTATTAGTCGCCCCTTACAAGAGGCAGGGCCTTCTTGCCTTGGCCGTATTCTGATCTCTGCAAGCCTAACGGACACACACACATACAC